>NW_024470085.1:0-198265 GCF_000721775.1 Aureobasidium melanogenum CBS 110374 | reverse complement strand
ACTTGCTCAGTATCGATTTGGACTCCCAGACGTTTGGAATTGAATTTGGCTATGGACTAGATTTCGACATCCGTAAGCAAACTTCCCGCAACCGATTGGAGCATGTGACCTACCTGCCGCAGAGACATGAGGCCAGCTACCGGCATATAGCTAGTTGACCTGGAGTAGTGCTCATGAATCTCCAAAACATCCTTCTGGATCGGAAAGGTCGCTTCTCCAAACCCAAGATGAACAACCTTTTTGCCTTGTGCTTGAACAGATTCGACTGCTTCATTGATTGCCAGAGTCGGGGAAAGTTGCAGATGCGATGCACCAGGGACAATGAGGTCTTGGGTAGCCATGACAGCAATGATAGTGGAAGCGGCCTTGATATCTTGCCAAAAGGAACTGTTTCTGGTTTCAGTAGAAAGATGACAGTTTTTATATAGCTGACTGTTTGGTACGTTACGCCCTCGGGCGCTTCGGACCAGTATCGCCGTCGGCGTCCAAACGCCGAGGCTTGTCTGCGGAAATCTGCCAACAGACTTACCGGCTGGAACTAACTTTCTTGGCCATGACGGTCGAGGCGGCCCTATCAGCTGTTTTCACTTCCACCTGAAAATGTGTTATGATCAGCATCATTAGTTACATGGATGTTCGCCGTCTTACAGTGATCTCGCATCCATGTGTATTAATGGCAAACCTATATCGTGACCTATAATCATGTGTCTGGTCTAGCTTCGATCTGCAGATGAAGACATATCGACAATAAGGATTACTTCTGGTCACCTTGCTGGATGCAATCAATTTTTATCTTGACTCTAAGAGTTTTTCCAACCAACTTGTGACATTTCTGCGTCGAGATTCACATTATTTAGTGCTTATATCCTGCATGCAAGACTTGTTGCTACCAAAGACATCTGAGTTTGTATAGGGGACTCGAGCTCAAAAACCTCAAACAATCTGTTAAGCCCATTATGTTCGGCCGAAGGTTCCTGCAGCTAGATGATATCTAAGTTGGTCAGATTGGTGGTCATTCATGTCTGCTCATGTCCAGGTGTAAGAAATTGCCGCAGGCTCTGCCTGTCCGAGAAGCGTACATAAAGCTTGCAAAGAGTCCGTTACAGACGGCGATATGGATCTTGGTTAAGTGTAGACCTCGACCGGCGCAAAATCAGGGCATTGTAATTAGGATTAAAGGGCCGCTGTTTCTATATATATATATCCATCGAAGGCGACGGAACAGTCCTGACGTGGCGACATCGAGTGCTAAATCGTCTCGTGCTGGAGGCTGACGGCAATTACAATAATACGATTGCAGAAAATGAAATTCCGACCAGAAGCAGGTAGCCATAGCATAGCGCACCATTGATTTTGAACGCGTGATGAACAGCAAGAGTCGATCCGGCATTACTCGATTTCGAAGCCGACGCAGAACCAGATGGGCCGGACGAAGCGGCGACACTGCCAGAACATTTTCCACCTGCGTTCTGAATCATAGCCATTCCACCAAAATTGCACGCACTGGCTTCGGAACTTTGCTGCTTGTAGTACGTATCCAGGGCCACGGCAAGCTGAACTGTCGAATTGCACATACTGTACGCGCCATACTTTCCAGTGGTGGCATTGTGTTGGATGCCGGAACAAGCGCTTTCCGACAACCCACAAACAGTACCGAAAAGATTCGACATCTGGGTCGCAGAGAGAGAGCTTTTAGGAACGCAGGATAAGCTTTCAAACTCGCATTGACAGGTATCAGAGTCTGGCGTGGGTGGTAGAGGAGACGCCTCGGCCTGCCAATCAGAGTCGAGGGTGGGACATGCCTGAGGTGAATTGGTAGGTGAATAGGAATCCTTCAGAACACCAGTTGGAGTCGCACTCTGCATGCGGCTCGAAAGATAAGTGAAGTCTGGAAGCGTAGTTACGCTTTGACCAGACACGTCTACCAGCCCGTAGTTGTTGACCTCCTCGTAGTACATGTAGACGATACCTCCAGACCAGACTTGAGACATGTTCGGGCCATATATGACATCAGTCTGGGTGAAGGTGCGAGGCTGGACCAGGTTACATCCATACTCCGAGAAGAACGCCGGTACCGAGTAGTTGCTGAACTCTATGGTCCGGTCCTCAAATCCCGATTGTTCGTAGGACGAATCGCCGCACCACGAATATATGTTGTAACCCCAGAAGTCGATGGCATCGGTCTGATCACCACAGTTGAAGTAGTCAGCTATCTCGGTTCGGATAGCGGGGTCATCGTTAGTCGCATAGCCGACACCAATACTTCGGTAATTCGAGGATTTGATATACGCTTTCGAATCGCGCACAGCGGCTTTCACGTATGCACTCGCAGCGGTATTATTGGCCGCATTGGATACTTCATTGCCGGCGAAAAAGCCTAGCATATTGGTGTAGCCATGGAGAGCGTCGATGACACTCGTGTATCGACTGAGCAGGTCGACAGTCCACTCTGGAGCATCTCGATCGATTGCTTGTGTGGGATCGGATAGGTCTGAGATGACATAGATACCAGCGTCAGCTAATTGATTCATGCAGGAATCATGATTCTGCGACGGGTCCACAGCATATACGCGCACGACGTTTGTTCTGAGCTCTTTAAGGTATGGTATGTCGCGACTGCATGCGTCTGGGTCCGCAAGGGGGTCAACATAAGAGGTATTTGTTGAGGTAGAGTTGTCGCTGCGAGAGGGGTCTGCCTGATAAGCGATACCACGGATGAAGCTGGTACCAGATTAGCTGTTGACCAGTTGTTATATGTCGGAAACAAATGCAGACAATTGTGTGTTGTTGCTCTGGTAGAAGAACTTTGATCCTTTGATCACAATTGGGTCAACATCAGCGTTCGCGTATCCAGCGAGAACACTGATGGCGGCGAAGGCACAATTGAGAACACCTTGTCTCATGCTGCGAGTAGAGTAAGAGATGCGATAACGAATGAAAGTAGTACAGAGTCTGTGTTCAAGACGGACTCAGCGAGCGACAAAAAGGTACTGGCTGGAAGTTGCGACGGGCAATTAACCTTTGATATACTTTCCCAAGCATACTTTGCTCAGCGAGATATTCCCATGTGTCTTGTCTTGCATGGATTACGCTCAGAATGTCCGTTGGCAGATAAACAACCGGCCGTTACTGTTATTCCCGCGCTATACATCGTGTTTCCTCTTCAGCGAGCTCTTACGACGCAATGAGATCTTGCAATGACCGCGCGGCGTCGTACCTGCTTAATCCCGGCGCGCAACCAGACTTCAACTATGGAAATCTAATCTCTCCGAGGAATCGGAAAGTGTGCCGGCTTGCGGATCACAGTCAGCAACAGTCGGGTACCGGATATGCGGAGTCTAACTTCGGGTCAGGCACGTCCCGAAGCCCCAAAATCCTTGATTGAACTACAACTACAAGTACCATCCACGGATCAATGAGCATTAACGCGCGGTCTACGCTGCCGTGCCTGACGATCAGAGAAACAAAGCGACATAGATTTGATAAAATAATCCGGTCGGTCGCTAGGTGACCAGGTTCGTTGGTAAAACAGAAAATGAGTGGGCTCGAAATTGATTTAAATAGCGAAGGAGCGGAAACTCACATAGAGAAGGAAAGGCCCTTAGATACTGGAACATGCTTTCGTCAAGACATTCGAGGCTGGACAGTAGCCAGAAGAAAACTATGTCACAGCTCTTCCCACTCACGATCAAATGTTCGTTGCCAAACACTGGATCAGATTAGCGAAAAGTGTGCCCTTGCTGCATGGTCCATTCTGCCCTCAGCCACAAGCCACTTCGTCGAAACCTCATCTTCGAGGTCATAGGATCTGATGAAACACTGATGATGTAAATCGTCGCGGGTGTTACAATCACACGTTCACGAGCGCCCAACGTATTGGAATTTGCTTCTCATCTGAGACCAGGAATCATATCCTCCACACGCTTTCAGAGCGTCCACAGGCGAGCCCATATAGGTTCTGGGCGGTCGAGATGTTATGGCAGGTTGATTTGGCAAGTTTTACGGCTACTGCAAGCTTGCTGATTCTTATGGGTCGACCGAGACTGCATAGATACTGACCTCCTTTTCGCAGCTTCGAGATCGAAGAAAGAGTATCGCTGGAAATTCAAGCAACGGACACTCTCGTCGGAGTGACTCAGTCAGGGTTAAAGTCCAGAAGCGGAACAAATTTCGCTCAATCGATTTTGGGCAATGATAGAAGAAGAAACTGAAGCTGAGTGTACTTTGCCTATACCGTCCAACCACTCTGATACTTGCGAGACGAGGGAGAGACGCTATGAAGACCTCCACTGAATCTGCCAGCTCGTTTCTTCGTCGCCGGCAGTCTGCGGATTAATGGCCAGAACTTCCAGAGAGCGGAATCAACAACGCTCTACTAGCCGTTGCAAGTCAGACGCACCGGATAAACAGTGTATTTTCAAATTGTTTAGTATTGACAAGTCTGTTTTCGTGTTCCAAGATCGGAGGGATTGTCATGTGTCTTGCTCGACAGGTCCAAAGCAAAAAGTGTGCTAAGACTTTTTCGGTCAATCGGTCAAGACAGGCACTGGTATGCTCAAGGGTCTCCTGTGGAAGGGTCTCGACACCTGATTGTATTGCATTTGAATGCCTGATGCATGGTCAGCAGCTGGTCGGATTTCATAAGTAATTGCCCAGGAGCAAGATGGCAGGAGAGATTGACACTTACGACGATATTTAGCTAAAGATCACGGGGCATCACGTCATTATCTCGGCAATCCGCACCCGCACCTTGAAGTTTGCACTTTGTGCTTCTATATTTGGCAAATGAAAGTTGATAATCGGCACAGTACGTTCGAGCCTGATAAATGTCAGACGTATTGGGAATCTACTTAAAGAGCATGATAGTAGTATGCAAATTCGTGAAAGAATTGAAGAGTGGGTAGGCGATTGACCTTTGAATTTCAGTAGCCCTATCATTTGAGAATCTAACGGCCGTAATGTCGCCCTTTAAGCCACGGCAGAACGCAGGCGGTCTGTTTGGTTGATCGTTTCCACTTCTTCATACAATTTTCCAGGTCATGTCCAAGGCAAAGCCTTTGCACGCACCTCCTCTGGAATGCTTGGAGCTTCGAATGAACGTTCTACGAGAATGGCCGACGATCAGTGACCACAAGCTACTAGACTTTCTACGATATATCGCACGCTCGTGGATTTGTAGTCGTGGTTTGCGTGATGATGGATCCCATCAATGCTCTGTCCAAATATATGACAAAAAAGACGAATCAGACAGGCAAGAGGCGGAACGATACGACGAACTGCCAAACATGAACGATTTGCATTATGCACAAGCCTTGTGCCGAGTGTGGCCAAAGTGCAAAGAGCAAGAATGGACCAAACAATGGCATAGTTTTCCATTGTCGGATACCTAATGTATCCAAAATCAACTAATAGTATGTCTGCTACTCTCTGGCAGAGCACATAAACTTGGCAGCGTCTAACACTGTCGAAAGCCACAATATGCTCTTCTTTAGAACCTACTAAACGGTGTATGCTTCTTCACCATGTCCTTCATATGAAGGCGACCAGGACAAAACAATTCTCGAACCAGAGCTGACACAACTCTATAGTCTGTCTAAATTCAGCCTGATAAACATTGATGGGGCAATCTATCTGGCTCTGTGTAAGACTTCGTGGATAAATATGTTTCACCTGTGCCAGCCCTGTTGCTCACGCCGCTCCTGTTGCTTGTAGAGCTTATAGAGCCGGAACATCTGATCACTGCGGCTTACGTAGTCCGGGTTCAGGTTTTTGTCTCCAGATGGTTGCAGCAGCCATTTCGGACGGGCGGGACATGGACGAATGCACAGCTCAGTGGAGGTACGCCGATGATCCCAGAAACCAAACCCAAGGCAGTCAAACGATTCGCTCTTCGAGTCCTGAAGAGGACTTTCGTATCGTAGCCTATTCGCTCGGGTGAACAATAGCTCTGGATTTTCTGATTCGACAGAAAAGATGTCCACGTTCCACTTAGCGGCATCCTCGGATGACGGGTCAAGTGCGACTGCTGGGATCCAAGAGAATTGCGGTGAAGATGGCAAGGGCAAATTGTCCATCGCAGAACGCTTGGTTGTACGCGCGGTAGATTGAACTGGGTATGTATGCAGGGCGTCGAAACTATGTATAGCGATCTTCCTTGGCTTGCTGGGCGGCAGTAGTACAGGGCCTAAAAGTATGCTTTGTGCTATCTCGATGGCTAGATTCATCGTCCCCCAGGATCCACGACTGAGAATCATCTTTTGAGGCGCAGTCAAGTATTCCGTATCATCATCTGATGAAGTCGTCGTAATATGAGAAGCTCGCCAGCCAGCAGCTAACAGCCATAGTACGCGTACAGCGCGAGTCTCCTCGGCCCAGCTCGGGTCACTCAGAGGCATTTTTACATCCATGGGTGTGCCTTCAGGATTCCGTATAGCCGCGATATAAGGTCTTTTGTATCTATACTTTGGGTCGGCCAGCTTCTCAGATTTGAGTGTGCCAAAGTAGTCGAGCTTGGAGCGGAGAATGAAGTATGCAAGATCATGGATGCGTACCGCCTGGGCCACAGTGTGAAAGATGGTGTGGGTGTTTATTTTGGACCAAGGGTCTGCCGTTGTAGCAAAGACAACATCATCGATCACCATCCGTAGTTGCTGCAAGGTAAGAGAAGTAGAGTCGTGACTTCTTGTGAGCTGCTCTCGTGTCAACATGTATACAAGCACTGGAGTGACGAGCCCTTCTGGCAGACTGCGCGCGATGATTGTTCTGAAGATTCGTCGCGCATCTAGACGAAACACAGCCCACAGATGCGGCGATGACAGGATCGCGGAGTATAGAGCTTTGAGATCTGGTACTTCCAGCAGGATGTACAGCGACAACGGCGCTGGTAAGGTTGAGAAGAGATCAGACATTATGTGCGACAACAAGATCAGGATGGATATCTGGCTGCCGCTTGACTTTCATTGATGCAGAGTACTGCAAGAGGGCAGTAGCTATTGACAATTCAGAAGCTAGGCAGCAGCGATCGATCGTCTACTAATGATTATAGGCACCCAGGTTTGGGTCTTCTCAGCCGAGCCGTTGGGCTAGTCAAACTATATTGGCGGATCGCGTGCGCACGTATGTCTTAAATTGATCGTGTCCATCTGCTTCCGCATGCTTGTAACCATACCTGTTACGGTTGAGTACTTCACTATGCTTGATGTAATCTGTTGTGCAGTCAAGCTCTCCGCAGAGGTATCGCAATTCTTCTACAAACAAACTCATCACTGACTGGTCGTCCAGCTCAAAGACCGCATTCTGCAACTCAACGCAGATTACTTGAACGACATAGAAACTCACCTTGTCTTCATTGACGATCTTTCACGCGTTTACACAGAGCCTGACGAGGTTGGGGAGTGTGGCGGTTCAATCATGGCTCCTTTTGCTGGTCAAAGCCCATACAACTGTTACAAGCTGCTCAAGCAGTTGTGTGAAGATAATGGCTCTGACATCGACTGCGACTCGTTCGCCATTATTGATGAGAGGTCTTTGGACGATGGCACAATGGTACTTGTCACTGAGCCAGAAGAGTCAGACGGAGTAGAGTCGATGTCGGTACGCATCGCCTTCGAGATGCTGCAGTCGCAGCTCTTCCTACGAATGGCAGGCAGTACTACCGTTGAAGAGGATCGTGAACGAGCCGCAAGATCTCATGATGGAGTACTACGTCCGGGCACGGACATCGACTAAGGAATCCTGAAAAGCACAACAGTCCAATTCGACGAGTTCAAAAGTCTATGTAATGCAATGCGAAGAGACTGAGGAAGAAAATCTAAACCATAGATCCGGCTCGGTTATGAAACATTGCACGGTGGCCCAAAGAACCATAGATCGAGTTCACTTACTACCTGTCCTCATTCCAGGTCTTGTAACCAAAACCGCCCTCAGCAGCACTGTCTATACCAACTCTTGAAGTTTTTTTACCCTGGGATTCGCGGAAGAGTTCGTCGAGATCCTTAGCTACAAACCTGGCTGTCTTGTCCTCGAATCGGTCGGCAACAAGACCAACGATCGAAAGTCTACTTTGAACTTCTTTTACGTCGCCCGTTGAAGTCATCAAGGCAACGATCGTGAGCGCAACTGTGACAAAGACGACAAGCATGTTTGCTCCAACAAGTGCGTACAGTGGGGCGGTTGGAACTCTGGCTACGAGGAATGAGAATCTCGTCTGAACAGCTAAAGGTGATCGTTCTTCGACGGACTGAGAGCCAATAGCGAGCGCTGTTTTGCTGAACGACAACGCCATATCCTCCGTGAATTGTTGAGGAGAATGACCCATGGCTGCAAGACTTGCTGCTTGCTTCATGTTGGGTATACCAACCACGGTATAAGCCATAGCGCTCTGCCAGACGTTGACGGTCGATGCATTACTGAGAACCCCCTGTAAATTTGTTATGGTTCCATTGACAGAATCATAAGTCACCTCCAGAACAGTGGTATTGCAAAGAAGCACGAAGGCGGTGCCCCCATGCATAGGGTTTACAGTACCTGGAACTGTGCGCACCCCAATGTTCGGATTGACCAGAGCTGCCATGCCAAAGTAGGAAGGGTTTTCCACACCAGAGCTAGTGTCATTATCTGACATCGTGCCATCTGTAAAGAACGCCCAAATGAAGTCCTGCGGATTGCTGGTCACATCTCCGTGAAAAGCATCCGAACAATGAAATGGCGTTGAGGCACCGTTCACACCTCTCATGTCACATTCTGCAGATGCAAGACGACACTGAGTCTGCAAAGCAAATGATCCCACTCTCCAATCCTCCTTGGCCAACATTGCCGAGGGTGGAACTGCTAAATAAACATAGTCTTTTTCAGACGTGATTGTGGGAACAGTGGCTAGAGACGACACATTGTTCAGAACTTCCAGTGAATGAGTTCCGTTCACAAGCATTGAACTTGTGGCAGCTTCATTCAAAGCGCATGGATGACCAGGTGACGAAATCGCGTCTGCAAATGAGTTGTTATTGATCGTGCACGCTTCCACAAGACCAAAACCATGTGAAGCAGGAGGATCCTCAGGCTCTTGTAGTTGGGTGAAGGTTACCGTTTTCGTTGCAACGTGTAGCCAGGTGTCGGCTAATAGCACTAGCAGTCTGGTCGAGTCAGCAAGGCCTTCGGACGAGGAGTATATAGATAACTCACCCAAGCAATAACGTCAGGAGTGCAAAGGAAGGAGCCTGTGTCAGAGCCTGTGCCTGTCGCTCTCGGGCTTCCCTCTGCATGAACAGATATTTTATCCATCTCCATGCAGCGCCATAACCTCCTCCGCTTAGAAAGTTCAGTGCCAGTGCGAATTGATATGGTGTCAGGCTCCGAGTGCACTTCTCAAGACGACTCTGTTTCAGAACGTTGTTCGCGATCGGAAAAGATGCCAGAGTCATCATGAACGTCGCAAGCATGGGTACGATGCTACTAGACCACGATGCGATGAAAACCAAAAAAGTTGAACTGATATTCACATAATACACTCCAGGTTCGTTGAGAGTGTTTTGTTGGCCTTGCGAAAAGATCGACGGTTCCTGGACGACACGGAGATTGAAGACGAGGGCCAGAAGCACACCAGACAAGATGAGGAACGGGACTGTTATCACGAGAGCACTGAGTGCAATATCAGAATATCTCCTAGACATTGATACTGGTTGATCTTTTGCTTCAATGTCTGATGTCTTGACTGCTGCATATTTTGTTCCGGTATCAGAATTGGCCATGTTGTCTGAAGAGCAATGGAGGGCAATGGATCTGGATTCGAACAGAGAGTCATCCTGCCTATATGTGGAGCTTTCGCGCCTAGATAGGCTGAGCTGCAAGACAAGTCACGGATATACAGTCCGATCACCATCGCATATTTTTGGCAATCCAATCAGACTTCTGGGCAAGTTTGGGCGTCAAGATGCACAGCCATGAAAATCTCAAGAAGAGGACGGGAAATCTGGTCCAACGTCAAGTCTAGTAATAGATGTTCTCATGCCTCGTTCATATGGTAGTCTTCAGCCAAGAAGTTCCTTTTTACCGTTGTCTCGTCTGCAAACGCAAAGACAAGGGGGCCGAGGTTTCAAAGAAGGCGTTCTTCGCTTGCCCTGCATCGAGGCTGAGCTGTTCCGTCATGTCGGTCGCATGGACACGCGTTCGAGAGGGACTTGACTATTGCGGCTGTCTGACAAAGTTGTACATGGATGCCAGCGATGGGCGCATGCGCAGCGCTTTCACAGCAGCGGTAAGTCAGTGAGGTTGATTCGCTGCAGCAAGAAGAGAAGCTGAGCAGAAAGCGCGTCAACAGGACATCATTCTAAACAAGCATTTTGCCGAAGTTGTGCCTCGATCTGTGATCCCCTCGTCCGTTCCTCTATCGCGACCTTAGAATAAATGTTCCAAGTCTGAGACGACACTCAGACTGTGGGTCTCATTGCAGGGCGTTTTCTCAAGAAGAGAACATCATGACCGTTCGAAAGTGAAGTTTGTTTAGTCTCAAGATCTTGACTACGGTCATGTTGACTTGCGCCTGGCTTTGCTGAACAACAGAACCGGAAAAGGAAAATCGAGAGTTCTGTCGTCAGGCAGCCACCAATCGACTCAATATGCCATTTCATTCAACAACGACTCCTAGCCAATAATCTGATTGACCTCAAGATCTGCTCCTATGTGTGTGGACGTCGAGATCTTGATGTCGCTTCTGTTATTGCGCTAACTACACCAAGCACAAAAGTCGAACAAAAGTCGTATAACGAATTGTCGCACAATTCGTTCATAGTGTAGTTGATATACGTTAGGATATGACACTTCGAAAACTGCTGGTCAAAGGTATCACCCTGTCTGATCCACATTCTTGGCATCGTTGCCATCACGCCAACCATGCCAAACGCATCGGCTTCGGACCCAAACCAGTAAAGCGTCCGACACGTCGTACGTATGCGTCACGAAAATCATTGATCTTGGAGAATAACATCTGCGACCGCTCTTGCTTTGCAATGCCCAGGGTAGTACCTCCAGATTGTGAGAGTTCGCTACAGATCGAAGCAAAACCGAGCTGATGATGCTGCAGCATGGTGAGAAACATGGCTGCAGATGCAACATACACGGACCGACTGACATCCAAGTCCCACGTGTCGGCGACGAAAGGTCAAATGTAGGTGCAGATTCTGGATACAGATTTGACAATCATTCATATGACGAATCCAGGTGACGGCCATCGACCTGTGTGCCAAAATTGTGCGAAGCGGAACCTGCAGTGCGAAAGGTCAAGCCCAAACAGAAAATTCGTCATCTATACGGCTGGTCCGGCTCCGAGTCAGCCTGAGAGAGAGTTGAACGAGTCACAGACTTCGTCAAATTATGCTCAAACAGCTGTCACCCAGTCACCGCCAGATGCAGCGGTGCTGCTGTCTGACAGGGAGACAAGTTTTCAAGTCCCCACTCCCGTCAGCCCCTCAGAAGATCTGCGCACTGAGTTGATCGCCAGCCTATACCATCACTACATCGAACATCTTGCAGCATGGTACGACCTTTGCGAACACGAACGCCCTTTTGAATCCATGGTTCCAGCCAGAGCGCTGAACGTTTCGGTATTGTTCAACGCCATCATCGCTTTTTCAGCTCAACATAAAGCGTTGAGTGATGCGCGATACGAGACGTGCAGCACATTGTATCACAGCGCATGCATACGAGAGCTTCTCAGTGGACTGAATGCTTTTACTCCAACCTTGCAGGAGGACTATCTGGTGGCAGCTTGTCTGCTACGCTCCTATGAGATTCTCAATGGTCCGTATCTTAGAGCTCGATGTTCCAGGACATATGCTGATCTCGCTGCAGCTGACTCAAGACAAGAGCAGCGACATCTTCTAGGCGCCTATCGATTTTCATCGACAGAAGAGATTGACATGACTAGAACAGGCTTGCTGCAGGCAGGGGCCTGGAACTATCTGCGTGAAGAGATCACAGTGGCGCTGGAATGTCAAAGACCAGTACGCCTGAACATTCATCTTGATGCCCGGAGTGTGACGTCTGGTTTTGACAGCGTACATGCAAACACTGTGACATACATCTTGGCACGTGTGATCAACCTCTGCTTTGGCCGAGACGAAAGAGGCAATATTCTTGAGTTCAACGAAGCCGAATGGACGAAGCTGAATGCGGAGCTCGCGTACTGGAGTCATAACCTACCGTCCACTTACAAACCATATTCACAGGCACCGAAAGAGGGCAACCCTTTTCCATCCGAGTGGTATCTCCGACCATGGCACAGTGGGTTTGACGTAATTAAGTGGAAGATCATCTACTGAAGGGCACACAGTCGCAGCTGCACAATACTTCCTGACAGCCAAGACGCTATTGTTGCTGCGGAACCCGGACACACAGATCGATATCCAGGATATAGAGAGATTGTGCGGCATAGCCTATACGAATGAGAACAAGGCTGCAAGAGTCAATGCATTTGGACCTATGGCGTTTTGTAAGTTGTTATGCTTCGAACAAGAATGATAGCAAAATGACTTTGAACAGGCGGAAGATTTCTCACGCGTCCAGTAAAACGAAAAGCTCTTGTACAACTCTTGCAAACTAGCAGCCGTGAGATTGGGTGGCCGGTCCATCGCATCACAGAGGATCTGAAAGCTTTCTGGAATTATTGATCAGGGTGTTTCGGCGATGACTTCCACATTGGGCTAGCGTAGGCGAAGCGCTGCTCGAGGACCATAACCCCACCTCTGACGGTATTGCCCCTGATAGCTAGCGTTGGCGAACACATTGCCATGTGCTGGAAGCAAATCAACTGGGAAATGGTTATAAGTAGACCTTGAACACGTCTTGTTCCAACTTCATCTCATCAGCTCGCTTTTGTTCCGTTGTCTATGTCGTTTCATCATCGAACATGTTCTCAAGACAGATCTTGAGGGCTGCTCCTGCCACTACTGCCCGCCGTGGCCGGGCTGACATGAAACTTCAGTTCACTCGCAACTTATCTTCAGCACCCATCACTGTTGCTGTCACGTCAGAAGAGTTAGCTGCAAAGAAGCTGGGGTGGCACAATCTTGAAATAGCTACGCGGGCACTGCACCGTGATGGGCTTGTAGTATTGCAGGATGTTATTGAGCACTCTAAGCTTGACGCTCTGAACAGGACTATGGTACAAGATGCCCTCAAACTCCAAGCTCTTGGCGATGATGGTCCTTTCAACTACAATAAAGGGTATGTTTCATTCTCCTGATCGTTAAAGCCATGTCTAATACGCAACCAGCAATATTCAGCAAGACCCCCCAATGATGAAGAGCCACTTTGACCCCTCGATCTTTCTGAACCCCTTGGCCACACAGGTCACGACTTCTGTGCTCGGCCCCAAACCCCGCTTGACGTTCATGTCCGGCAATAGCGCACTTCCACCTGTACCAGGAGTGACGCCGCAATCTCAACCCGTCCACACAGACGCAGATTTCGACCATCCGGAATCGCCTTTCGCTCTCGTTGTCAACGTTCCACTGATCGAGATGGACATCAACAACGGCAGCACAGAAGTATGGCTCGGTACCCACAACATCACTTCTCTGGCCGCACAGGAAGGCAAGCAGGGAGACAGAGCCAGCGGGCGGATCGCCAAACATCTGCTTGAACAACGTAAGCAAGAACGAGGCCCCTGCCAGCCTCAGGTCAAGAAAGGCTCGATTGTGATTCGCGATCTCAGACTTTGGCATGCTGGAAAGCCCAATTTCAGCAATGATGTGCGGGTCATGCTTGCCATGATTCATTTCGCTCCGTGGTTTCGGTAGGACTCTCCAAGGAACTCGAATCATGCCTGAGACTCACAAAGCTGACGTGTTTTCGCAGTAATGCGATGACCATTGAATTCTCGAAAGACTTAGAAAACGTCTTGGATCGGGAGGGTAGCGACCTACAGATCCAAAAAAGACTTGTTTCTGAGCAAACAATCATGGATGGGTATCTCAATCGTGGCTACGGCAATTCATACAACTTCGACCAAGAGTCAAGGCTCGAGCACTTTTGAACAGTTAAGAGATATAAGAGCACGATATAGCTGAACCTGGATATCTACAGAGGATGACTATGGCTTTTGGGACGCTAGAGAGCTAGAACTTATGGCGCTTCAATGCCTGCGTTCTTGATGGCGCTCAGAAGGGCGATCATGAACTTGTTTCTACGGGATGCTCGCAGAGCCTCGTTCGAGAAATTCGACTAGCAGAGAATTAGCAAGAAATGTGAGCCGCAAAAGTGACAGTACTTACTTTGTGTTTGATCTCGATCATGAGATCAAGGTGGTCTAGATTCCCGACACCAACGACCTCAACCTCAATACCAGACTGGTAATCACGCGCATTCTCTGCCGCTCTTACAAACTCTTCCAGATGGACGCGCAGAGCACTGATGTCTGCAGAGGTGGTTGCTGCAGAAACGCTGAGGGTAATGCGTTCTTTCATCGCTTTGCTGCGAGAAACATTCTCAATCCAGAGGGTGTTGGCCACGGCATGAGAAACCTGAACGGTCTTGTCGTTGTCCACGCGGCGGAAGACGCTGTACATGAGTGAGATACGTTCGACAATGAGTTCGGTCTTGTCAATGTCAACGCGATCGCCAACGTCATATGGATGCTTGACGAACAGGAAGATGCAGCAACCAAGAAATTCTGTTACAGTGCCTCCAATCGCGAAGGCAAGACCGGTGAAAGTAGACCAGAGCTGAGCGGTCTTCGAAGCAAGGGTTTTGCTAAAGAAAGCAGCATAGATGAAAGCAATGGCCACGAAGACCGCGAAGACGAGCATTCGATCAAGCACCTGGATGGCTTGGCTGATATCGTGCATGCTCGAAGCTCTGTTCTTGCGTTCCTGACCCACTTCCATCACGAGCATGATCATCTCGTCAAGACTGACATCGCCATTGCAGTCTTTGTCAAGAGCATTGAATATCTCGTCTGCTTCTTCAGCTTGATTGGGTCCTAGCACTTCTCGAATATCTTCTACAAGGAGCACATCTTTTCCCTCAGGCACGAAGCTGAGCCATAGGCGACGTGCCAGTGCCTTGGAAGCACGGCGAGTCTCCAGCGCCCCGATGACAATCGAGTGTGCTGAATTGGGGTTGAAGATGTGCTTGCCGGAGATCTCAGACGCGATGTTGCCAAAAGCCGAGGTGACCTTGTCGCGAGCACGCCCGATGTCGTTGATGACGGTAGTGCGGAAGCCTGCCTGACCGAGTTTCTTCTTGATTCCCGAAGTGTCAGGGTCAAAGATGTCATAGTCAAGCTCGGCGAATTCATGGGAGAAAGGTGCCGACAACTGTCGGGAGGCGTCATACATGATGTCCAGGATCGAGATCAGTCTTTTGGAGTCCTTGATCTTTCTGTCGTATTGCTTGCGGTGGTAGTTGATACTGATGAGTTGCACGAAGAACTTCTCGGCCAAGAAGACGGCAGCGACCGCGATGGTTGCCAGACAGACCGTGTGAAGCGTCTTCAACCATTGGTCGCCACAGTGACCTTTGTCGAAGGAGCATATTACTGGTACTGTAGCCCAGTTCGCGATAGAAGCGAGGAACAGACTGATCGGAATCTCAAGGGCCATCAGGACTAGCGAGTACTTCCTGATGCCGGTGCTGATTAGGCCGCATGCACCTTGGAAGATGACTGGTAATGCTTTGGCCAATAGCTTGCAGACCCATAAGCCAACCCAGACCACTTCTAGCCAGATGAAAAGGCCAAGGAGACGTATGTTTCCAGCTCTTGCGCCTTGATAGACAGTATCGAAGAGTGCAAGAGGGATGACCAGTAGTGTTGCAACTGGCAACACGTACAAGGCATATCGTGTGATGATAGAAAAACCATGGATCTTTTTAACGAGGTTACCCAGCCGTGTGAGGGCATCACTGTTGTCGCGATCAGTGTTTGTCACTTCTGCTTGGCTCAGAGATGTATTCGTTCTGCGGCGGCCTTGCAGTTGGACGGTCGGGCGCTGTTTGGGCGAATCTGGCGACTCAATAGCGGTTGCGGTGACTGTGACGTCGTTCTTGAGCTTGTTATTGACAGCCCCGTACGTCAAAATCTCGACTGGTATGATTGCTTCATCGCTGGCCATCTTGGTGGTGGCAGCTTGATTGTTGGCTTGAAGACTTTGGTGCCAATGGCAGATGAATGTGGAGCAGACTGAACTCCTGCAAGGCGTGAAGAGAACAAGATCTCAGACAAGGATGCTGCAGATCAGAGAAGAGCCGAAGAAGAGTGACTATATATCGTCTGACCAATATTGGTGCAAGGACTTTGTGGTTCAACTTTGGGTTATCTGTGTCGAAGCTTACGAGATCTGCTCGCGTGCCAGCTCATCCCAGAAAGAGTTGTTGATCCAGACGTCTCGATAAACCATTGTCCTATTTTGAGCTGAAGAAACCTGCCAGCGGGTCAACAACTGCTTGCTCTTTGGTATTGAACAGCAAGTCTGCTGATATGCAAGCGAAGTGTGGTAAGTATGTTTCTATCGCATGTACCTCAGCTACGTTGATGCAGTACTCACGTGGTGCCCATGGAAAACATCACCTGCTCAACCAATCACAAAAATGTATGCTTCTTCCTGACCCGCGTGCCGCGCCTGTGCTGCCCTTGGTACGTACCTGTCCAAATCGGTCTAACGGTCCCAAGAGGGGCCTCGCCAAAGCCTCCAGCAGTATGCTTAATGCTCGGCCACATCCGTATCTTGAATCACTTGCTGAGTGTAAAGTAGGCTTCTCGCTCCGAAGCTGGGATGAAGAAGCGGCTGGCGAACGGAGCCTCTCGAGCTGCAAGGCTCACTCACTCGGGCTGACCGACTGAGCTGCGAAGGGGTTCAGGAATCTTGTCGAGCGTCTGCCGAGGATACGCAATAGATGTCTTATGCCGTGACTAAGTCTTCAAGATATGGACCACTTGAAAACAAATTTATAACAAGTCTTTGTTCTAGTGATGGTGTGGTGACGATGGTCAAGAGGCGTCCTCAAAAAGAAGCTATGCTCGCGCTTATAGTATAATGTGAGCTCAGCCATACTGGTGATCTGATCACGAGTTGCATACTTCTTCTGCAAGGTTTGTATGCAAGATGGAAGTATGAAGCAGAGAAGATTCTGAGAATTCGAAGGAGCGAAGGAGGGCTTGTGGAGTCGTGGGGAACCGAGCGCGGCTCAGAGGCAGCAAAGATAGCCGTGGAACGTGCTTGCTTACAGAACGTCAAGCTGCCGCATGGCGCTTTCTTCATTCTTGTTCTCGCCTACAGCATGGCAAAATACCTCTATCGATCTTGGTCAATCTGTTTGCTGCTCTTACGCGATAACCATCGAGGCGTCCAAAGGAGCCACCTTGCGACATGAATGCATCACGAGCGTATGCAGCATATTCAGCTGGATTGTTGCTCAGTATGACGTTCAAATTGTTCTATAACGACTTGCGCCATGTGTCTACTTCCTGCTGCTTGGCTGCGTTTCAGCTTCATACTTTTCTAGATACAGCTGAATCTCCCATGCACGATGTGAGCTTAAGCGCACGGCAAGTCCGGCCACTTCGACGCGCCGTCTGCTTGTGTGTCTACTCGAGACTCCGACGTGTTGTCATGGATCTACGATCCTGCTTCGGTACTAACCCTAGGCACACCCTCACGGATCTTGTTACCTGTGATCGCGTTCCTTATGCGAGCTGTAACTCCACTTCAGCTGAAGCACCTGTACATGAAGCCGCTTCTGGATCGCTCAGCAAATGACTTACAGCCATGACAGAATCCGGAAAATGGCCATGGACCACTCAATTCAGCTTGTATGTTGCATACAGTCTCTTGATCTGGCCATGCTCTGGGCATATAAATCTGCTTCGCTCAGATACTGGCGAGCAAGATCCCATCATCACTAAACTTTCCCAGACATGTCAACGAGCAAAGAGATACCAGAGGTCAACACTGCCTGCCTCGACAATGAAGAGCAGGTCTTTCCTGATCCCCAATGGAGAACGGGCTTGAGGGCCAGGTTTCCTCGGAATGGGGCCATCGCATTACTCATCATCATCCTCTGCGCAAACAGCTCGCTCATAGTCCTTCTTGTCTCTGATGGCAAGAGACAGAGGCACTGGGCTGAAAAGATTGGACCCAGTGTCCTCCTTTCAGCCTTCAATGGAATCGCGAACATCTGCTTTGGAGTGGCGATCGCAAATGGTGTCGCCATCACATGGTGGAGGAAAGCCCTCAGAGGAGCCACCATCAAAGAACTTCATCGTTCCTGGCAATTCAGCTCAAGCATCAAAGACGTTGTGTTATATGGCAGATACTTCAACTTCATCGCTTTGGCAGCCCTTGCAGCAAAATTGACCATCATTGATGGCATTCTTCTACAGAAAGCTGCTGGCACCGAGATCCGGCCTGATCCTGCTCGCAATTTCACGCTCGATATGTATGTCAACGATACCATGCCTATCACAGCGACATTCGCAGACAGATCTGGCAATGTCTCTTCCTTCATAGATTGGTTTGGCACAGACGTTCATTATTGGTCTCACTCTGGCGGCATCTATCTCCCGGGCTCTTACTGCGAGGGGACCTGCCTCTTCGACGTTCATGGTACTGGGTTTGGTATTGATTGCCAAAGTGAAGAAATTGCTATGGATTACGGCACGGCTGTTTCTCAAGAAGCCATCGCTGTATCCCAATCCGACAACTCGTCGTCTCTGAACGTGACTGCCGAGCGAACCCTCTTTGACATCAACTTCAAAGCTATCTATGGAGCTACTGGAGTAGACGGCGACTACTCCAGGATTCAGATGAATCTCACCTTTACCAACGCGACAGCGACCGGGGACGGCTCTGCCAGTTGTCCTGGTAAGATGACTCGTCATAGCTGCATGCTGCGGCCGGCCATTGTTCGCTATCCTGTCACGATAGAAGACACGTCGGCTTCTGACTCCACCATATCTGTATCCAACATGTATCTTGGCTACAATACTACTTCTTATGGTGGCCAAGTCGGCTACTGGAGTGAAGCACTTCAAACCCTCTACACAGCTGATGAGGATATGACCCAATACATGAACGGAACCTTCTACGATTCGAAGCTGCATCAATTGAAGGACTACTCTGTTGTTGCTTACAAGGATGTGCTCGAGGATCCCACGTTCTTCTCTAGCGACTCACCGACCATTCTCGGTGGAATTGTCGAGGCTCTCAATCGCTATCTTGCGGGGACTAGCAGCATGCATTATGATAGAGGTGGATTCTCCGTGGCTCAAACCGGCGCTGTTGGGATGTTGCCTTTCAACTTCGCGCGTAACAGCACTACTGGCTGTGACTTTGCGTACCGGGACCCGCTGGACTACACAATCTTACAAGTCAATTCTCTCATGTTCGTTCTGGCTGTTGATCCGTGGGGTGTAAATTACAACAACAACAACTTGACACTCACAGAGAAGTTCAGAGCCACTCAATACGGCTCAAGCATCCATTATGCAACGGAACGTCGCTATATGTGGGCTGCATTGGCTACGATGTTGGTCTGTGTTCTTTGCGTCCTGCCCAGCTACTGGGGATATTGGCAACTGGGTCGCGATGTCACCTTAGGACCATTCGAGATTGCTAATGCTTTCCGCGCTCCCGTTCTTGACCATCCGGCTGTGGCGAATGCAGGTGTCAAAGACCTAATCAGAGAAGTTGGTCAGAGAGAAGTCAAATATGGCGCGATGGTTCACAACGATGCATCAGGTCGCCTGGCTATTGCCGAGCCGGAATCTGTCAGAAGGGTTCATCCAAGGATCAGTGACAGAAGGTTCTGATCGCAATACAGCGAGTAAATCAGGGATTGGGGTATCTGGGAGCTGTCGTTGCAGCCTTCGGATTTCTGCTATCATAGCAGCATCCGCGAAACAAAGAGTCTGTGATCATTCTTACAGTCATCATTATTACAGTCATACAGAAAAAATCGACATTTGAAACGTCAGATATGGAACTTCGGCACATCATTGCGTAAATGTCTTGCTGCCTGTTTTGCCGTGACAGTTTCACTACACAGAGCTCTTCTTTTCTGCTAGTAAGATGTGGACTGTAGTGGCCTGAGGCTTCGAGTACGAGTCGCTGTAGTGTACGTAAGTGACTCAACTGAGGCACCTCCGGCAGGCACCTGGCATGGTGATTACGGCATCCATCGCCCATTCACGGAACTTGCTATGGGCACTTCTTCTATTACGGTCATCAAGCTCTTCAGATCAAGAAGACGAGTCCCATACGGAAATGATCTGCCGACCATTTGCACATAGCCAAAATTGTTGGGTAGTCATGCTTTGACAAGTTACCAAGAGGAATACGTATGCGCAAACCCCGCTCGATTGGGATTCTCGGCTTCTCATGCGCATCTTGAGAATGAAAGCTGGAGTCATGAGAGTCATAGCTGCAGAACCAAAACTGATAAGCATGAATTTCTATGCTTCATGCCTCGCACATCGCTTCAGATACTTTCGCAAATGTTTTGAATAAACAACATGATGTTCAGATCGAGCAGTGATATTCATGTTGGTCGCGACCTCCCGAAACTGGAAGACTCGTCTGTCATGTCCTCGGGCCGGCATTCCCGGTCATCATTCCCGCTCTTTGCATGCGTGAACGTTTCAGGGTCTTGACATGTCAAACACATGAACCACTCAATCTAATTTTGTGTTTCTTATGCGTATCCACAAACCGCTGACGACAGCATTGTTCCTCATTCTGTCTCTGCCATTCTGCTTCCCGAGGTTCCTTTGGCATCAGCGTTCGACTTGACTGAATCAAGCAGGTGCGACACGCGTTACAAAGCTATGTGAGATGACGCGACTGCGTGTGCATTCAAACCTTATAAAGAAGGCTGGAGAGATGGGAATTGAAACGAGATTACCGGTGTTTACGTTACGTATCACCTACGGCGCAAGCAGATACTAGTACTACCTACAGGTCCTTCTGATGTGCTGCAAGATTGGGTCTCCCGATAGAGAAGCGACACCTGGCGTATGGTCTTCTGTTCGAAAGCTCGGAGGGTAATCCACAATTTCGTCACGGACTCGGAACCCCTGGTTTCAACGTCTAACACGTACCCCTTGCCAAAGTTTATCTGGACTTATCTCCGGATAGAAAGCTTAGCATGTTTGTCCATATGCCATCGTCAACAGCCATTCTTGCTTATTACGCGTTCTCTCATTGGATGCTTTCAAATTCCGATGACATTTGGTATAGGCACACGTTTCATACCATCGTGTTCAAGTGAGCCTCGAGCATGTCACTCGTTTGCGCTGTTTCTCGTTCAACATCACAACAAACCGAATGTAAAACGACACGCATGCCGGTCATCCATAGTCTTTGCTTCTATATATGATGTTTATGCCCCTGTGTCCAAGATGATTCGTTTTTCCAATTAGTGGCACGATCTACATTCACTCGTTATTCATCATCAAATACATTCATTGAGCTTCTACATACGATATTGCGTCATCGTCGTTCCGAATATCCCTTGAACTATCGCACAACATGGTACTCACCGAACTGGATGAGAGTCTTGGAAAGATTGACCACGACTACAAGAGATTATCTAAACTGGTGCCCTATTCAGGTCTCATCCTCACGATCTGCTGCGTGGTTGTCTTCCTTGTGCGAGTTTATATCCTCGAACCTCTCGTGATCCGCTTCACAAAACAGTACAAGCACCTTGATCAGGCACAACGAAGGAGCTTTATCAACCATTATGTGGCCGCTACCATCAAGCTGACTTTGATCGTCGTTGCTGTCTATCCTGCGATCGTCGTTCTGTCTGGACACAGGAGCTTACAGTCCTCCTTCGGCAGCCGAAATGTCACCTATGGTGATGTCCTTGTATGCGTTTTTGAGCTGTTCACCTCAATGTACATCTTTGAGTTGTTCTACCGGGAAAAAGTCAGCTATATTAGTGCTGCTCATCACATCGGCGCTGTAATCATCACGCAAACAGCCACTGTGCTCTTCCAAGATCCGAAACATAGACGGGATGCCGAGCTTGAATTTATGCTCTGTTTACTCTGCGGTATTCGTTGATGCCTCCTTCCTCTGATGATTGGTAACTGATCGTGAGCAGGAATCTTCGATATTCTCGCCGAGTTGTGGCCACATCTAGCTGTCATTACCTATCGCACTTGGCCTAAGAAACACGTGCTGCTCGCAGATATCTTTCTTGCAACTGCAATCCTCGAGGTCATCGGTACCGTGGTCGAAATCATAACTGTGTTCTCGATCTTCTTCTCGGTGTGGAAAGAGTGGACGCTGGACTTCAAAATTTTGACGCCAACTTTACACTTGTTGTTCAGCTGCGCACAGCTTTGGGGCGCAAGAGTATTCTGGCTCATGTCGCAGCAACACCGCAAAGCTGCTGATGACGCTCTCGCAGAAAGATCTGAGCCAAAGGATGCAGAGTCGGACTACCAACAAGAGATCATCCTGGCCAAAGATGAATCAATTGAAGACCAGGAAGTTACGATAGCAGACCTGGAGAATACCGAGCAGATGGTTTGAATCAAGATGACTCTGATCAAGAGAACACAATCATATAGCGACTGTCCAAGTCATCAGTCACCTTGTAATGTGGCTATCAGTAGACTTAATCTTAATCGACAGACAGGAAGACGAATAGCTGATAAGTAATTTGAAACACCAAGCAGTCCTGCACTTCCTCAAATTTTGTTCTTTCTGAGCCTCAAAGAACAAGTGAAGCCGTAAACATGGTCATGCGGTCTCAACTTGTCTGTAGACGCAAAACGAGCAATCCCTGCCTTCGGGGACCGCTCGGGGAGTCTGACGATGGGCGTCTTTGAGTACAGTCGATTTTAGTGTAGACTCGGATCGAGAGAATTATCTTAAGACCTTGTCAACTTGATCGGGAGTCTGCTCAGGTACGAATGGGTTTCATCAAGAAGCCTGAAGTCGGATATCGTTGCTAAGAAAGTGGTTTGTGCCGAAAGCCGAGCTCTTATTCCCGCTCGGGCTTAACCCTTCGAGCAACGTTTATCTGGAGAGTTATGTAGTCATCGACATGCTATTTTTGTGTTCCCTAATCTTCGCTTGGTTGGGATTACATACGCTTTTCGAAAATCAAAACCCGCGTTCAAATTGTGTCATTGACATGACAAAGTCAACCGACAGTCATTCTTCACTCAGATATACCCTCCGGCCATCGACCAGATATCTACAGTCTAATCAAACGAACATACAATATTTTTAGACCTCTCGTCTCGAGCCGCAAACGTCAGTATGCAAAGCCGGAAAGTCATCTCGAAGGAATATCTCACCCGAAACTTACAACATGATGAACAACCTCAACCTATACTGCGATTCTCTACAAATCATCTTACGCCACTAAAGTCTTGTGTACTTCTGAGTATGGTAATCAGCACCCTGCTCACCTGGCTCTTATGGGCCGATGGAACGTTCTTTCAGCTCCCCCAGTCTGTCACAGAGCTGCTACCCCGACCAGTCGTCATGTTAGCATTCTCATGGCTACACTGGATTCCGGCTTTTCTTCTTTGAGGTTAGCCATCAGAACGAAAGAGCGGTATTCTCTCCTCAGTGCGAGAAGCGAGAAACGTTCTCTCAGTCTTGCTTGCCGTAGAGAACAAGAACAGGAGCTGTCGTGGAACAAGAATCCAATCGTGTTGGCTCGGCGGTGCGGCAAAGATGTGTGATACAAAGGCTTGGGACGCAGCCAGAGGTTTCGCGAGATCGATCAGGTCTGTGATAGTCCTGTGCACACAGCGAAGAATTAAGACGATGATCATGGCTCCAGACTATCATAGTTAATGCGACATCGGTATCAAAGCTTTGCATGCAGGCTTCTACCATTCAGCTCTTTCTCAACGGCAAAAATATCTCTCTTTGCCCATTCCCTCACGACTTTGCGTTGGATCTTGCCACTCGCAAGCTGAATTTCATATTAGTATGAAAAGTCTGCCATCACCATCATGCGTGAACAGCGCATCAATCGGGTGTCTTACCTTAGGCACTTCATCGACGAACATGACACCACCCACAAGATGCTTATGCTTTGCTTTGCGCGCCGCTAACCAATCTTGAATGTCTCTGGGCGTTACTCGACCTTTTGCTTGATCTCGGAGCTGCACGTAAGCTCGAGGCCACTCCTCGTCGAAGAGCTTGATCCCAGTGACCGCTGCATCCTCGATATCATTGTGCTCGAGCAACATAGCCTCAAGTTCAGCGGGTGCTACCTGGAGCGCATTGACTTTGATGAGCTTCCAAAGCGTCAGCTGAAAATTCAGAAGTCAGGGATGTCTTTTTCCGCTCACCTCCTTCTTCCTGTCGACAATCTGGAAGAAACCTCTTTTGTCCACAATAGCAATATCGCCTGTCTTTAGCCATCCATCCTCGGTGATAGTATCTTTTGTTGCCTGCTCATTGTTGAAATATCCCATACAGATGTTGGGACCTCGGATATAGATCTCACCGGGTGTGTCATAACCGACTTCATTGCCCCCATCATCGACCAGCTTGCATTCGTGATTGGGCAAGAGTTGACCAACGATGTCTGCGTCATCCCTTTCCTGCTGCAAGATTCCGCCACAAGTAATCTCCGTCATGCCCCAACCTTGTACTATGTCGACTTTGAACTTTTCTGCGACTAGACTCTGAAGTTTGCTAGATAGAGGTGCTGCAGCAGAGAATATACCCTGCACACTCTTCAGATTGTATCGAGCTGTCTCAGGTCGTTTGATCATCATCACCAGGATCGGCGGCACGACTTGCAGATGAGAAATCTTGTAGTCCTGGATATGCTGCAGATAGTCGGCAAAGACAAACTGCTTCATGATGTAGACAGTGAAGTTCATCTTCAAGGCTAGGAGAGTGGTAAACATCTGCCCATAAGCATGGTAGAAAGGAACAAAGCCGAGCCAGCGTTCTTGGACCACTTGGCCGCGGTTGATGTCGGCATGGGGCCATAGGCAAGCTATGCTCTGGAGCACGTTTGCAATCAAGTTGAAGTGGCTTATACGAACTCCCTTCGGAAGACCGGTCGTACCAGAGCTGTAGTTTACTGTTGCCAATGTCGTGGTGGACTCCGTGCCTAGTTTTTTCCACTGCATAGTCTTTGCTTCTTGAGGGTTGCCTAGCATCGTTGTCCAGTCTTTGATCCCGTCGACCTCTTCACAATACTCGTCGTCGAACTGAAAGATACTTCTCTTGGGCAGACCAACCTCCTCAGCGGCGAGGATGGCATTCTTTACCATGTTCGGATGGACCAGCAGAGCTTTTGCTTGAGAGTCCTTGAGCTGGTGCACAACCTCATTGACTGTGGAGACAGGGTTGATAGCACTGAAAGCTCGAGTGTTTCCAACGATCCCAACGTAGGCTACAGGGACGAACATGTGGTTCGGGGTGTATATGAGCACAATTTCGCCCGGCTGGACACCCAACTGATTCAACCCAACGCCTATTCTCTTGGCCCACATCAACAACTCTGCTGGACTTATTGACTTGCTCGGATTGACAGCATCAATCCAGATGGGACTTTCTGAGACTGGCTCATCTTGAGGAAATAGCCAGGTGAGAAGACCGAGCTTTTTCAATAGTCAGCCTCCTCCCAGTTGAGCATCGGAGATGTTTTCTGACTTTTGGAACGACAACGTCTGGATGCGGCGATCTGAACAGCATTATGACGGTGTACGAGCTACAATTTGGGGTCTGTCAGAATGTATGGTATTGACAGTGTTGGACTATTGAGTGACACAAATGTGCGACACAGGGTGAGGCGGAGTATTTGTCTCCCTAATCGAAGAGTGAAAGCTGGATGATAAGACGGCAGAGTATGACAAAGCTTGGGTCAGCGATGTTGTCGGCCTTATAAGCACCCCAGATAGGACGTACTTGGCTGCGGATCTTTCTCCCCATTTGGATTGAGATCAATAAACCCATGCACATAAGCCATGCAGACATGTTACAAAGTCGCTGCGGGGTAACCCAAAGGGGAACGCGTGACAAGGATGTGACCTAAACCCTGCGCGTAAAGCTTGAAAAGCAAAATCTCACCAAGAAACTGCTGTCCAGAGGCTCACCACCGTAGAGGTTTGTCTTGGTGTAACAGCTTTTGCATTCATCTTACCAGACAAACATACCGCACTGAACAGTGCGACTTGTGACCTGAAGCTCAGAACCCTTCTCCGGCTTCATAGCTTGAAACGAATTTCCTCGTCGCTTTCTTGACCTCGAAATGAGTACAAATGAAGTCAAAACCTAGACGCCACTCTATGCTTGTGCCTTCGTATGACTGCCGTCTCGCTTTCACGGTCATCTTGCTGGAGATAGATGGCACTTTCAAATCGCAGCTGTCGAAGGGTCGTTCTATGAATATCGATCTCCGAACTGTTGACGGTTACGTATAGTGCGGAGTGAGAAGATCTCTCGCTGCCTAGATTGCAGAGACGAATCATCTCCCCGGTCCGGATTCAGAGTCGATGGCACCTACTAGCATTGGAAATGATAATTTGAGCTCTTCTTTCACAGCGACGAGCCGGAATGTACGAGCGCAGTTTCCATGCTTGCGGTCAGAGCATGGGATAATTCTAGATGGGGTGGTTGTTCACTACAATAATTCCATTGTTAGTACTGATCACTTTGAACTCGATGAGTCTCCCAAAGATGTTTGATATGCTTGATACAGGCGGTATGTGTAAGCCTCGATGCTTGTCAGTTTGATCTAGCCTGATACCACTATGTTCTACTTTCCTTACAATTCAACCGGCTGGTCGAAGACTCTCCATATCACAAACGTTCTCTGCATTCCACCTTTTGGTATAGATTTCAGACGTCAGTGATCTTGACATCAGCCCCCTTATCCTTGATCGTGACCTCTGATGAGTCCATCTCCAACCCCTGCAGCACTGTATCATCTTTGTCAAATATGATGGCGATCTCTTCGAGAGTGTGGTTGCGAGTCTCTGGATAGCAGAGGAACACAGTGATACCGTATGCAAGAATAACCACAACAAACACAATGTAGTATTTCCATCCAATTGCGGCCAGAGCGATAGGGTTGACGAAGGTGTTGAAAACAACTGCGACGACCACTGTAACCCACACGAGACTGAGGCCACGGCTGCGAAGGTGATATGGCCAGATTTCAACAGGATAAGCGATGAGAAGGGGTGTGCTAAGTTGTTGGTCAGTTGGAAATTGCATGCTGAGAGTACAAATAACTTACAGGGCAATGTCGTAGCCAGCGAAGTAGATAAAAAGTAGAGGTACCACTGCCAAGCCAGTCGCAGAGGCGCCTGTCGATGCGAAAGATGCTGATAAGCCAGTGATTGCCACGTAGCTAACGAGCATGATCACGAACGAGCTCAGGAAAAGCAACCTCCTTCCCAAGCGATCGACCAACAGAGCGGCGCCCGCGCTGAGCAAAAGATTCCAGATCTGGAGGCAGGCCGATATCAGAGTCTGATCGCGTGTGCTGGTGATTCCAACGGTCTTGAGCATGAGTGCCAGGTAGTATGAGACAACTCCGTTGCCAACCCACTGAGTAAAGAAACCAAGCGTCAATGTGATCAGCAAGCGGCGGCGATTTCCTTCCGTCTTGAGCATATCAGTGTAGCTTGCATTGACCTGAGCGTCTGCTTCTGACTGAATCGTCTTTTCAATCTCTGCGAGCTCGAAACTGACCAAAGGCGAAGATTCATCGGCTCCTCCAGTGTGGATTCTCGCAAGTGTGGTCCGAGCCTCTGCAATTCGACCCACAGAGACCAACCATCTAGGACTCTCACTGCACATATACAAGCCAGGCAGCGCCAGAAGAGGACAAATCACCTGCAGCAGGGAAGGGCATCTCCAGGCCCAGTCGCCTAGGATGTACTGACTGCCGAAGACAGTCCAAGCTGCGATGATGCCACCGACGTAGAATCCACAGAAGAACAAAGCGGTGACGACTCCACGATGGGTGGGATATGCAATTTCGGCCACCAATAGAGGCGCTGCGTTTCCAAAGCAGGCAGTAGCAGGTCCGAGTAGAAAACGAGCTGTGATGAACATAGCGGGATCTTTAGCACCAGTCTGGATCGCGGTGGCGATCAGTAGAAACACGTATCCAAAGTAGAGGGGCGGCTTGCGGCCATACTTGTTAGTGGCCCAGCCCACAGCCGGACTTGCCAGACCAACGGTGATCCAGTAGCTGACGTTGATAAAACCCAGCCAAGCACCAGCAGGTGAGTTCATGAAGTGGTTCCATTGCTTCAATGCTTGGAGTCCGTTCATTAATGAGCCATCGTAGCCATTAGCAGAAGCTAACTATGTCAGATGCCGCGAATCTTGACAAAGTCTGGGACGATCGATCTTACCGAACATGAAGAGTGAAAAAACGCAGAAGTTGAGTCGTACAAGATGAGTCTGCTTGTACCAGCGATCAGGATTCTTTGGAAGCACTTCACTTAGAGCTGGCATGTTGGCAAGATATGTATAGTTGTTGTGGAGAACGGACAAGTACGAAGAAGTGATAGGTAAGCCTGCAGAACCAGAAGTAATGAGATGGGGGGACGTAGCATTTATGCCTTCTTGCTCTAGCAACCAAGATGCCCCAGGTACTATACAGTCGTCCGAGGGTAACAAAGCAAGAACTGCTCCAGAATCAGCGGAATTCATCCGATGAAAGTGGCGTTGTCTGGATCGTGTTGTATCAGTGGTGTCGTCCCAGTGGGGAAACCGGGCTCGCACCCTTGTCCAAGGGACCTCCGCGTCTACCGTTAGAGCGGGGCATGATACTAGATAGGGGTAATCAGAGGTGATGGTGTAGGTGCGGGGGATGCTCAAGCCACTGATATTGAAAGTGAGGAGATTGAGCTGAACCAGAAACCTAGATCTTAGTCCTACGTGAGCTCTTTCGATAAAGGCTATCTGAGACTGTCCGTCGAACAACAAGTTCGACTAACGGAGGGGGGAAGACTCGATAAGCGTGGCAAGATTTGTCAAAATCTCAATTTGGATGATAGTGAGGACGGATGGGCGAAAGGCTTACCGGGCTTGCAGGACGTGATAGGGAGTACCGCGGCCGTGTTATGACAGGCCTCCGAGTCTCACACGAGTCGAAGCAACACAAGAGCCCCCACGATATTCCACGGCAGTTTCGAGATCGATCACTTCCCCTGGAACGATTGGAGCAGGCACTACGTCATATTCTTACAGGGAAAGTGAGGTTATTGGTATGGCACAGGGTAATGGAAAAGCTGGCCTCAAAGGCCATTGATAATCTTGAGGAAATTGTCTTCATGCTTTGTTCCAAGTTGAGTATTCCCTCAGCTCTACTTTACACACCTTTCCAGGTGAACGCGTGGTCAAGGGCAAAGTCAGCACTCAATGCTCTGTCTGAAGCACTGTCGCTGCTAGGAGCCACCCAGACCTTGAATGTGTCCTTCTCGCATACCCAGCTACCGATCCATTCATCATAAAATCCACACGCATATTTGAGCGGTATACTTATTGTGACCGTCTGACTTTCCCCTTTATCGAGGAAAATCTTGGTCACCCCCTTCAGTTCCTTGACTGGACGTTTGATGGATGGATTCTTCTGGCTGACGTAAACCTGAATCACTTCGGCACCAGAAACGGTCCCAGTGTTGCTGACAGTCAGCGATACCTCAAGTGTCTCATAGTCCTTGCAAATCTTGAGGTCTTTGAACAGGAAAGTGGTATAGCTCAAACCGTGACCGAATGGGAATTCCACGTCCAAGTCACGCAAATCGTACCAGCGATAGCCCATGTAGATGTCCTCGCCGTATAGAACGCGTCCTGCCTCGCTACGGAAGTTACCATAAGTTGGAGTGTCCTGGTCGCGTCTCGGCCAGCTCAGAGGGAGTTTTCCACTTGGGTTTACGTCCCCGAAGAGAACATCTGCAATGCCGTTGCCTGTCTCATTGCCGCCGTACCAAGCTTGAAGAATGGTGGATGCTTTCTCGATCCATGGCAATGCTACAGGAGTACCGGATTGCAGAACGACGACTGTCGAAGGGTTTGCTTCCAAGATTGCTTCTGTCAGGCGGTCGGTGAAAGGAGGAAGCCCCATATGTTCCCTGTCAAACCCTTCACCTTCCCAGTCCATGTTGAGTCCGATGCAAAGTACCACCTGATCGGTGCTTCTTGCCAAATCTGCGGCATTGCGTATCTCTGCATCCTTGTCAATCTGCCACGCCCCGCCAATGCGAACAGCTCCGCCACCGAAAACCACTCCAGCAGGTTTCAACTTGCTTGTTGGGGCACTGGCGAACTCGAGTTTGATGTGGTAAGTTTGATCTTTCTTCATCGGGACAAGCCCCTTTGTCTCTGCTGTCCCACATCCAAGGAAAGCCGAACCTTGCTGTTGACGTTCAGTGAGGTCAACAATCAACTCACCATTGACAAGGACTTTGGCGGAGCCGTAGACGCAAACGCCGATCTCGAAGAAGCCGTCACGATCCGCCTGGTAGAAGCCCTCGATATCCGCATACCATAACTTGTCCTTTATCTGTGAGTTCTTATAGTCCATGAACATCATGCTGGATGTCTCAAAAACAAGATCATCTACGCATTGGCGGCCTGGAGTCTCCGGCGGTTGATTGTAAGCCAAAAATCGGACACCTCTGGTAGTGCTGTCCTGAGTTGGAGATAACGTCGTGCCAAGATCTGGCAGCTCATTGTGAGCATAGGTACCAAGTGTGTAGGAAACGTTTTCGCTGCCGATCTTGCTCTTGATTCCCTCAAGGGGAGACACGGCATAATATGGTCTCAATGCAGCTGAACCGCCGCCACAGAAGCGCGCTACCTCTGCATTAGGTCCGATGATCAAGGTCTGAGGCGACGAGTCAGCAACCACTTCATTTAACAGAGACTTGCGCAGGTACCTTTTTGTCCTTTGACAGGGGCAGAATGCTTTGGTCGTTTTTCAGAAGAACGACCGACTCGGACGCTAATCGTCTTAAGAGTGCTGCGGTCTCCGCAGTGTTGTTGTCAGTCGATTCTGGTGCATTTTCGGGGATGCATGATTTTGCGGAGTCTTTGACGAGCTGGAGCACTTCGCGGGCGCGGTCGTTTAAGGCAGTAGGTAAGAGCTTGTTGGTTGCGCTTGCAAGAGCGGCAGCTTCGCCTCTCCAACGAGTAGGTCCCGGCATCTCAAGGTCAAGACCTGCATTTATAGCTTCGGCAGTAGAATAGGTCCCAAACCTTATGGTAGGTCAGCAGTGGGAGAGGTAGAGACACGAGGGGCACTCACCAGTCACTCATGATAAGCCCTTTCCAGTCCCATTCTTGCCGGAGGATCTGTTCAAGGAACTTTGGGTCTTCGCTGACATGAATGCCGTTTATCTTGTTATAGGCAGTCATGATTGCGCGAGGCTTGGCATCACGGATGGCGATCTGAAAAGGGAGCAAGTATATTTCCCTGAGGGCTCGGTCGGTAACGATAGAGTTGACCTTGTTGCGCTCATGTTCTTGGTCGTTGCAGACAAAGTGTTTCAAGGTAGCAGCGATACCGTAAGGTTCAGTCTGGATGCCATTGACGACGGCAGCCGCAAGTAGACCTGACAGCAGAGGGTCTTCGCTGAACGACTCGAAACCTCGACCGCCAAGCGGACTACGTTGCATGTTGATCGTGGGACCAAGCAGCACATGGGCCCCCTTGGCGTGAGCTTCCATGGCCATCAAGCGGCCAGCGTCAGCTGCTAAGGTTTGATCGAAAGTGGCTGCCAATGCAGTACCGCACGGGAAACAAGCAGACGGTACACTGTTGAAGAAACGAGTTCCTCTGACTCCATTAGGGCCGTCCGACAAGCGGATTGAAGGGACTCCATGTTCCGGCAAAGGGTAAGTGTGCCAAAAGTCGATTCCTGTGACACGTCAGTCGATGACTATTCCATGTCCCTTTGGTGGCCTAGCCTACGCACCAGAGAGCAGAGCGACTTTCTCTTTGTCACTAAGCTTTGACAGCACATGATCGACGTCGAAGGTGCCAGGCATCTTTGAACCACCAAAATCGTAGTGCGCAGCAATGTAGTGTTGTCGCGGGCATCTTATATCACAAAATCCCCTGTGACAAAACAAAGATGGTAACTAACGACAGTCGTGATAGCGACCAGTTTAAGGTGCGGAGACGCCAAGAGGGCCACGATCGCGCCTGCGGAGTGCACCTCGTAGTTGAAAGCCTCGTCTTCTTCTTCGCATCTCAACGACAGGCAGAAGATTACAACTTGCAAACCTGAGCTAGCGTGCGCAAGAAGACGGCGGCACTGAAGAGCTCACAGCTGTCATGCCGGATGAGCCCCGCGGCTTTCTGTGCGGAGTATGCAATCGTAACTTCGCGCGACTCGAGCACCTCCAAAGGCACTCTCGCACACGTGCGGTTCCTCTCCAGCATACACGTTCGTTGAGATATACTGATTGCTCACCTCAGACACAAAAGAAAAGCCGTATGTATGCGGTTGCGGGCGTCGCTTCGCTCGCCGCGATCTTTTGATTCGTCACAGTCGCCTGGTACACTCGGCTGCATCTGGTTCCCTGCAGTCCCCACCAGACTCCGCCAGCGGCAGCATTCAGATAGACAACACTCCAGCAGCTGATCATTCATGTACCTCATCCACTGATCATCAACATCCTTACCCCACTTACCCTCCCAATGCACCGCCTGACCTCTTGCCCCATGATTTGGACTCCTTCATGGGTGACAGCGGCGAGCTTGACTTCACCCACATTGACCATCTGGTACCAGGTTCGACAACGTAATTCTTTGCGAAACCCCGATTCTGACTATCTGCCCAGACGAGCTCGATCAACTTGCTGATGTTCCTGAAATTAATGACTTCTCAAATTTCGTTGGCAATCTAGGCTTGAACCTCGGTTGGGGCATTGCTCAGCAACCGGCAGTCGACCCAGACCAGAATCCTCGTTCGTCTCGCCAGCACAACACTGGACGACCGAGCGACGGTTCGAATCAGCTCCCACCAACTCCGCAACAGCCCCCGGAAATGCCGCGCGATGCCACAAGTCCTCTTCACTCAGCGACTGTAAGCAGAGGTCTACAGCATCATGCAGGTACAACCAGCGCTTGCTCGATTATACATGAGAATTATGCTGATCGTAATGAAGATAGCTTGGTTGTTGATCCTAGACGAGTGCGCTGCGGCTGGCGAGTTACTGAAGAGATACGACTCGAACTCGCGGCCAATCTGGATGAATTCAGCGATGTGCTTGGGAAATGGTCATTGCCCTCGAGATATACTCTCGCCCGATATGTTGAAGCGTTTGTCAGCGGCTTTCATCCTTCATTTCCTGTTCTACATTTGCCAACGTTCAGGCTCGATCTCATGGCACCAGAACTTTCTCTCGCAATCTGCGCCGTAGGCGCGCAGTATTGTTTCGAGTCCAAGGCTGGTGCTAAGTTGTTCTACGTATCGCGGTCCCTGGTTTTCGAGCAGATGCGGCGCCGAGAAGAGACTTTAATGACAGCAGGACGTGATGTTGCGGACGCTCGCCTCGCAGTACCGCCTGTGTTGATGCAGGGGCGTTCCATGCAAGTCGCCAATCCCGTATGGCCTGAAGATCCGTTGGCTCGTCGATCCCGTATGCACACAGCCTGCGCCACAATGTTCCTGCTCTGTTTCGCTTCCTGGCAGAAAGACGCAGCGTTGTTGCGTGAGTCTTTTGCTTTACAGGGTCTTCTAGCTCGCTGTTGTCGAGAAAATGGCCTTGTTGAGGATGTCTCTGAATCTCCCCCACTAAATTGGCCCGAATGGATTGAAGGTGAGTTTCAGCGTCGCATCAAAATGACAGCCTTTTGCGTTTTGAACCTTCAAAGTATCGCATATAACCTTCCGCCCACAATCACGGCAAGTGAAGTACATCTCAACATGCCTTGTCCGTCTGCAGAGTGGAGCGCGGACAGTGAGCTGGATTGGCATAGGCAAAGAGCCTCGAGGCGGCACCATCCGCCAACCTTCCAACAAGCTTTGTCTTCTCTTCTGGTCTTTGACGATCCAGAGGGGAGTAGGATAGCTGCAAACCAAGCCACGCCGACACCGTTCGCGAATTATGTGCTCATGCATGCTCTGATTCAGCGGCTCCAAATGCTTTGGCTACTCGTCCCCACGACCGGCAAATCAGCAAAGCTGAGGGCAGAAGATGTTAGCATCATGCAGTGCGTGCAAATCAATCTTGATTCCAGTATGACGAGCCGCTAACAACTTCAGAGAAGCTTTCAAGCGCTGGAAGGCTGCGTGGCAGACTTCACCCGAAGCTAGCCTCGATCCAACTAATCCAGAAGGTCCCATGTCTTTCGTCTCAGCGACATTCCTGGCACTGGCTTACGTCCGGCTGCAAGTAGACCTTGGGCCCTTCCGACTCTTACAGACACGCGACCCTGTTGCGATCGGTCTAGCTCTGTACAACTCACCGCTTCCCTGCCGCGGTCAAGATCTGATATCCCCACTTCTTCACTCTGCCCACAGCCTCGATGTTGTTGTCCGACTGGGAATTCACTACGTGTCGCATCATCAGACATTCTTCTGGAGTGTTCAACACTGTATTGCCGTATTGGAATGTGCCGTCCTTTTGGTCCAGTGGCTACGGGTCTTGGAGTCCCCTGGGGAGAATCGAGGTCTTTCACGTCAGTCTATCACTCCTTCCTAGTAAAATCGCACTGACAGCCACAGACCTCGAAGAGCAAATATTCAAATGGACTGAATTCTTGATTGGCGAGGCTCGCGAGTCTCTAGCTTCGGATGGCTCGGGAGCAGACAGGACAGTTGCCGAGTCTCAAGGTATGGCTTCGACGATTCTCAGAATCTGGGCAGGTATTTTCCGTAGTAACAAGATGTGGCCCATTGTTCAGTGCATCGGCGATGGTTTGCATCATTTTGCAAACATGATAGAGAAGCCAAACTGAAAATACAAAAACAAAAACCAAGCTCAAGGCTTACATAACATAAGATGAATGCATAAGGCATATTTGGAGGTGATATCGATAGTGCTTGTGCTTAGGTAATCCGTGACTACAGGAGGTCTCTTTCTTGCAATACCTTTCTCCTGATTGGGTTCTCCTGTTAGACTCTCATCTCTTTCTGCTCTCATAATTTGAAATTGCCCCTCCATAATTGTTACTCCGGATGGCTGTCTGCGATCTCTTCAAACCTCTCGCTTTCAAACGAGGCCCGTCGCTCAAGAACCGGATGATCCTGGCTCCCTTGACCAACTGGCAAAGTAACGTTGACGGCACAGTCTCTAAAGAGGATGAACATTGGCTACAACAATGCGTCAAAGGCGGCTTCTCGATGATCATGACTGCCGCAGCCAATGTTCATGCGGATGGCAAGACGTTCCCAGGACAATTGGGCATTTATCACGACAGACATCTGGAAGGCTTGAAACGGGTGGCCGACATGATCAGAGAAAATGGGGCTACGTCGTCTGTCCAGCTTCACCATGGTGGCGCGCGAGCTCAGAAGTCACTTGGATCTGATCCCGTTGGTCCATCCGCTGTTCCGGAGATGGGAGTTCGCGCACTCTCTCTCGAAGACGTTGAAACACTTCGAGATGACTATGTCAGGGCAGCCAAGCGCGCCGAGATGGCTGGATTCGATGGCGTCGAAGTTCACGCCGCGTTCGGCTGGGTGTTGAGCCAATTCCTGTCACCCACGTACAACTATCGCACCGACCGCTACGGAGGCTCTCTGGAAAACCGCGCCAGATTGTTGTTCGAAGTCATTGATCGCATTAGAGCCACATGCCGTCCCGATTTTCAGATTGGACTCCGTCTCTCGATGGAGCGCCACGGCCTACACTTGAAAGACATTCGGGACGTTGCAGCAAGGGCAATGAAGGAAGAGCAAATCGACTACTTGGACCTTGCTCCTTGGGACTTTCGAAAGCTTGCGCAAGATGACCCGTATCAAGGACAGACACTGCTGAGTGTTTTTACTGACCTGCCTCGATCGTCTGTGCGCTTGGGTGTGTCCGGCAAGATCCTTGGGGCGCAAGATGCGGCCGACGCACTTGCAGCAGGCTGCGATTTTGTCATGATAGGCAAAGCCGCTATTCTCCAATCTGATTTTCCACAACGAGTGGAGATGGATCACCAGTATCACGCGCCAGCATTGCCCGTTACGAGAGACTACCTGAAAGAGCAGGGTCTGAGCGCAAACTTCATCGCATACATGGAGACGTGGGACGGGTTTGTTCAGATTACGTGAACGTTAGTGGGACGGCATGATTGGGGTGAACGAAAAACCATCTAGCTTTTCGCACTGGCTTGGCGTGAGGGGAAGCGTGCGTGGCGGACGTCCCAACGTGCAAGGGTGAGGGGGAAGATTTGGAGAATTGGAGACTTTCATTCAGACGCAAGACCGAATCTGATCGAACTCGAGAATTATTAGTCCCAGAATGAAGATGCTTCTCAGGGCTTTGTCAGCGCGCGTCAGAATATTGCAATGATGCGATGAGGTCCGAGCAAGCATGCTCACGACCAAAAGAGGTTGATCATATTGGAGTCTTCTCGGTTGCCTACTTGCTTCTATTCTTTCTTGAATTAGCAGCCTCATTCGTCTACATAGCCTGTCCAGTGGAGAACAGGAACTCTTGCTATGATCTCTTCAACATCTCACCCTGGTGAACTCGAGAAAGGTTCAGATGATCATGGGATAGAGGAAAGGTACCTTGATTTCACTACACCACTACCCACCCTCCAGAATTTTGGCAGCGCAGAATGCAACAAGGAGGCAATCAAGGTTCACAAAGATGCCGCCCGTCTAGTTAGCCCACAATCATGGCCAGCATCTCGGAAGAACTTCACCATGTTTGTCGCTTGCGTGGCTACAGTTTTTGCTTCTGTTGCCCCTAGTTCATACAGCCCAGGACTTGATCAGATCTCTCGGGAATTCGATCGTGGCCGGGTCGAAACATTGACAGGGGTAACAATCTTCACAGTAGGATTCGCCATCACACCAATGGCACTGGCTCCAATCTCTGAGGTTTATGGCCGCAAACCGGTTTTCACTGCGACTGGCATCCTATACGTAGTGACGACTCTTTGTTGTGCCGTCACGAATACTTTTGGAGGGCAAGTCTATGTTGAATTGGGCATCATACATATTCTGTGAGCTGATTTCGTTGATCTAGACTTCTTGTCTCACGATTCTTGGCTGGCGTTGGCAGCTCGACCTTCTCGACCATGATTGGCGGCCTCATAGCCGACATATATTCTTCTGAAGAACGCAACACTCCAATGTCGCTTTTTTCGGGGTCAGCTGTGTTGGGAATCGGCCTCGGTCCTCTGATATGTGGTTTCATTGGTCAATATTCGACTTGGCGTTGGATCTTCTACATGCAGACCATCGTGAACGGTACCATCGTTGTCGTTGTCATTGTGTTCTTCCAGGAAACTCGTCAAGTTGTCATGCTTCGCAAGAAGGCTCGACTACTCAACGAATGGCATCGGAAATGCAAAGAAAGCAATGCCTCTGTTTCGTTCTACTTGCCTGCCAGCTCGCAGTATCCAGAAAAGTCTGTTTCGCACATACGCTGGAAGGTCAGAGAAGACGATGAACGGAAAGGCATCGCAGAGACATTTCTATCATCGGTGACTCGACCGTTTCTCCTGCTGTTCAAGGATCCGGTAGTGTTCACTTTCTCACTCTGGGCAGCTTTCAGTTGGTCAGTCCTTTACATCTGCTTATCCGCCGTCCCGCTGGTTTTCGAAGATCGCTACGCATTTACCCTCTCTCAAGCAGACTCTACCTTTGCAAGTTCGTGTATCGGCACAATTCTGGCGACTTCCATAGGCATATATCAGGATATAGCGGCAAGAAAGCGCAAGCTGCTCCCAGACTCGCCCGAGTCCCGATTGTGGTTTGTGTGTGCGGAGGGACTCCTGCTGCCGATTGGGCTCTTCATCTTCGGTTGGACTTGTCGCTCGGAGATTCACTGGATTGCACCGACCGTAGGGGTCGGCGTAGCTAGCGCTGGAATATTTTTCGTCTATCTCGCCGTCTTCAACTATCTTGCGGATTCGTATGGCCAGTGGGCTAGTTCAGCCATCGCCGCCCAGAGCTTTTGTCGAAACGCACTGGGTGGATGTTTTCCGTTGGTGACGAAGCAGATGTACGTCGGTATGACTTATGCAGGCGCGTCCAGCCTATTAGGTGGAATTGCGATTGCCCTATCGATCACACCTTGGGTATTGGTTTTATATGGCCACAGGATCAGAGAGAGAAGTCCTTTCATGAATGCCTCGAGATAGTGTAATATCTGAGGATTAGAATAATTGAAGGATCATAGGGACTTATCACCAAGACCAGTCAAGAAGACCACCTTCTCGCCTTCCGTGACATTCTCGTGCATTCTGTCTATGGAAGTTCCACATTGGACGAGCTCTTCGCCCGGTACATCATACTGTGGCAGCAAATGGGTAGAGCACAACTGTTGCTCACAGGTATATCTCTAAGGCTTCCATGATACGTCATACTCATCGGCTCCAGGAGACCTACTCCTTAGTGTCCGACTGGCCTTGTAAGGTCAAATGAGTTTGAGCACGGAACTTTTTTTGGGGATCAAATTGTTTTTCCTGGGATGCGCCTAGATTGCTACCTAGATACTTCGAGTCACAAATGCTCCCACAGAGTCTGCATACACTCAAGAGAGGAGAGGGTTCTCGGCACCTTCTGCTCTGACCTGCTTCTTTTCTCTGTAATCTACACCGAGCCAAAGCAAGTCAGGCCTGCTGTAGTGACCGTGAACGTCAAGCATAGCTTTGACCTTGAGGATCTCATCAGGATCGCAATCCGCGATCAGGAGCCCCTCCTCTTCTTCACCAAGGTCCTCAGTCAATTTTCTGCCGTCAGGTGCGATGATGGCAGCGCAACCACCACCTCCGATATGGTAAAGCTTTCCGTCGCCCAATTGCATTCTGTCGACGCCTTCTTTAGTGAAGAAGGAGCTTGCGAGAACGACAAAGCAGTTGCCCTCAATGGCATGCGTTGTGGAGAGGTTGTGGGCACCTGATACATAATTAGTCAGTACTCTACACTCTTGTGGCTTGATTGTTGGACTTACCTTCACGACACTGTGACCAAAGAGCGGAGCCTTCCGGGAAAGACTTGTAATAGTTCATCGGGGGCCAAGCGGCGACATGAATGTCTTCACCCTGAGAGTAGGTGTGATAACGCAACAGAGGTTGAGAGTGTTCCCAGCACGAAAGCCCGCCAACTCTTCCAACACCTGGTTCGTCAACGACATTGAGAAGCGAGGCACCGCTGCCATCACCGTAGAGCGTACGCTCAACGTGGGTAGGCTTGATCTTGCGGCGGTTCATCTTGATCTTTCCGTCCTTGCCGATGAAAGCCTGAGCGAGGTACAAGGAGTTGTCGTAGTTCTCGGAGAAGCCGAGCATGACTGAGATTCTGTTCTCGCCAGCGCAAGCGCAGATGCGTTCCATCTCTGGTGAGTCGATCTTCAAAGAGTTCTTCATGTAATCTCCGACCATCTCAAAGTCGATAGGTCGTTGCCTGCACAGGCTTAGTAGAATTCATGACTTGTTTAATGGTTTCCACTTACCAGATCCAGCCCGGATAGCATGGAATCCACACTTCAGGAAAGGCGACCATGTCGCAACCCTTGGATGCAGCTTGAACGATCAATTTGCATGTCTTCTCTACCGCAGCTTGGAGGTCGAAGTAGCAGCACTCGGCCTGAACGGCAGCGACGCGGACTTTGTTGTGCATAGGCATGTTGATGGCTTGTAGGAGAACTATGTTCAGAAAGAGGTAGAAGATATTCCAACTCTGACACCGGAATGCGAGGGAGTAAATATACTCATGAGCAGACGAAAAGCTCTGATAGCTTCACTCAAGTGTACATGCACAATTGACCATGTCACTGACCACTGGACTTTTCTCGGAGCTCTGGATTAGATAATGAGATAAGGATGTTGACCTGTGGATTACATATTGCAAGAGCATGTGAGTGACCCATGACGAGGCTTTACTAAGGCAGATCTATACAGTAGACGCAAGTCGGAGACGATAGTGGGCAATGACAAGGTCGGATATCATGTTGATAAGCGTTCCCAACAAGCGTCGGTTGCAGACTTCCCCGCTTGCTCCGCACTTTATTTTCTTGCATAATTGAGTAACTGTTGGCTTCTCCTCACCTCCAGCCGAAGGCATCGGGCATGGCGGGGCCAATTCTTGCGAATTGTTAGTCTGGTTGCGCCGCACATCTGTGTCGCAGTGAGAAGACTCCCAGTCCGTTTTGTTGGCCGCAGAGTGACTCAGGCGATAAGAATGCTCAGCCTTGCGAAGGTCAACAAATCAGCGAGGGATCATCGAAAGTCTCATGGTACATTCGAGAAGATTGCTTTCTGCGGTTGAGTGCACAGTGCATGGAAGAATTGAGGCGAGAACTTATTACAGAAGCCGGCACAGGATGAGGCAACTCTTCATTGGGCTTGATGCTCACAGAAAGCGACTTGCGCGAGTCCTGCACCATGCAGGTGCAGTTTCGTTGAGTCTGGATAAGCAGGATGAAAGCCGCGAAAGATCGCGCCAACATCCCGAAGTGCGAACATGGAACGGTGGCAAGAAGTGTACTCGCGCAGTGATGATATTCAGTAGTGACAAAGGCGAGTTAAAATGACTTGGTCTTGTACAATTTGCGCCAGTTGGCACAAAGATCAGGTTGATTAGAGAAACACAACAATATCATTGGGTATGATGCGCTAGTGACTGTATTTGATGAGATTGGCTCAAATAGATCTGAATCACAGGGGAGAGGTAGGAAAAAGGTGGTGACAAATGGGAAGTCAGAGGCAGGAAGTGATGCCTGGATGAATCGTCTCAAGTTTCGCAAACAGCTCTTCGGTGAATCTCTTTTGCATCTTGCGTCCCTTCTCACTATCGACGTTGTCACCATTGCTATTTGACAGGTCAGTTGGCCGAAAGTCTCCAAATTACAAAGGTCAAGGCTCTTACGGAAAGACTTGACAATCCATCAAAAACGCGCCATGAGCGTTGGTGCTGATATCAGGGCTTGCAGCATGAACAAGCGTGCGGCTTCCTTGCTCAGTCGTACGGGCGATGATAAAGATCATGATATTCATGATCAGCTTTTGGATCCCTTGTAGGAGCCAAGGTTAATGTTGCTGTCTTGTTCTCCACGTGATATTTCTTACATGAGGCATCATCTCTAAAGAGGTCGGATTTGCACGCTCCAGGAGTCACATAGTCGATTATGACGTTGGAGTCCTGACCCATCGGACTACGAGCAGCCATCTCACGTACTGTGTAGAGCAGCAGAAGTTTTGAGACTTTATATCTATCTAGGATCAGCGATCTTGGAGCGAAAGATTGCCTATCGAGACCGTCTCACCTGTCGTCCATGTCGACACCCTCCTTGTTGTTCAAGGCTGCGTACAGCGAACCTGTTGTCTCGGCTTCCTTGAACTTGGCAATGTATTGAAGGTCAGACCCCACAAATGTCAATCTGCCGCGGACGCCAAACTTGTTGGCACTTTCTCGTAGCTTGGGAAGGACTGACAGTCCGAGAAGAGTCGCGCTGGTCACGTTGATGGTGATGGTACTTTCTTCGCCCTCCTCAAGTCTGTACTCGGTGGTCAATATGCCTGCATTCTGTATGAAAGCATCAAGACGATCAAGGCGCTGCACACGTTGAGCGAATGCTCTGATGGACTCATAACTGGAAAGGTTCAGCTCCCACACTTCGATGTGATCGGACGTGAGGTGCTCGGATGCTGTGATATCTGCTGCTGCAGCTTGACCCTTCGTGACTGTACGGCATGCAAGAATGACCTTAGTAGCTTCCAGACGAGCGATGTGTCGAGCAGCTTCAAGGCCAAGACCAGTATTGCTTCCAGTCACGATGACAGTCTGACCAGCGAAGCTTGAGTTTGGGTAAGGCAGCTTGGTGAAAAGCTGAGAGCGTAAGAATGTCGCTGCATAACCCATGGTTGCGATCAATTTCTGTGAAGGTGATCTGAGCAAACTGCAGGGACTGATGAAAGGTGGTTCTTCAACGACAGCTCAACAGCTTACACTTGTACAAGCAAGGGATTAACCAGTGTCGCTGGCGGCAATCAAGCGGTGCTGACAAAGCGCATGCGCCGAGCGGCATGACAGGCGCCCCAAGCTGATAAGTAAAGCGTGCCACTCCGAGTCCTGATCCATTGTTGTCGGGCCAAGGATGTTGGAATGCGGAATCCCTCAAAGGGTCGGTCGATGCGCCCACAGCGCGTTTATCCACGACTACTGACCTTTGGCGCTTTGAATTCTGATCCTTGAACAGTTCTAGTCATATGCCTATCTCTTACACTAGATAAACAACAGTCAGAGAGCCCTTAAGCATATTGATCTTTCATGAATTTATTCTAATAAAATCGATGATAGACGCCGAGGGAGTCGAATACTAGATATCTCGATGTCCACATTGCGGTGCAAACATTGTGCCGACCCCGACTTCATGCATGTGCTTGACCGCACCACGCGGATGAACTATGTCCGATTCCAAGAAGACGAAGAAAGTTCTTGAAAAGCTTGCTCTGCGCTTGAATATGAAGAATCAGTCACCCTAGTTATTCAAATCCAGATTCGATGGCGCCTATCAAGATCGGCCTCGTCGGTCTGAGTACATCTTCAACAGCGACAAATTGGGCGGTACTCGCACATCTCCCATACCTACAGTCAGAACATGGAAAGAGCCTCTATGAGATCGTTGCTCTCTGCAATTCTTCCGTTGAAAGCGCGAGAAAATCGGTCAAACACTATGGACTCGCTGAGTCTGTCAAGACTTACGGATCACCTGAAGATCTAGCTGCTGACCCGGATGTCGAACTCGTCGTCTGCGTGGTGGGCGTGAAAGCCCATTACAATGTTTGCCTTCCCGCAGTCAAAGCAGGAAAGGATGTGTATACTGAGCTGCCATTCGCGACGAATATCAAACAGATGCAAGAACTCAAGGATGAGGCTGAGAAGAAGGGTGTCAGGACCATCATGGGATGTCAGGGTCAAGCACATGAAGCTGTCCTTTTGATCAAGAAGATGATAGCCGAAGGCAAGATTGGCAAGCCTTTGAGTACGACTGTCGTGTCATTTTCAGGTTTCCCTTTGGACAAGCCTTTACCACTGTCTTTTAGGATGCTGGCAGAAAGAGATGGTGGGGCCAATTTTGCTACCATATGGTTCTTGCACAGTGAGTCTCACATGTTTCAAACACAGTCCAACGCTTACAGAATCAGACATAAATTGTGTGCTGGAGGTTTTCGGCGAGCTGGAAGCTTTCAGTAGTGTGATGGGAATTGATCACCCAACTGTCGAAATCATGGATCCAGCCCAAAGTGGCACAATAGTCGAGACCGTCAAGAAGGAATGTCCGGACAACATCCTTCTTCAAGGTCGATTCGAATCCGGAACTTTGATAAGCTATCAGATGCGTGCAGGCAAAGCGTTTCCTGGCGAGCCCGGCTGTCGATGGCTTATCAACGGCGACAAAGGAGACATCCTACTAACAAGTCCAAGAGGATGTTTTGATATCGAGCACATTGGTATTGAGATCAAGTACAGACAAGCAGGTCAAGAAGAGGCGGAGATCATTGCGCTGCCTGAAGATGAGCTGAGTGGGCTCGAGCAACCGGCACAGAATGTCGGACGCTTGTACGATGCTTACGCGAAAGGAAAGACGAACATGTATGCGGATTGGCGGGATGCATTGAAGATACACAAATTCATCGACGAGCTGTTCAGGAGAGGTGACAGTAGCACACCTTTTGGAGAACCTGCTGCATATAGATGGGAATAGCATTGGCAAAGAATAGCTCAAATCATCATTACCAATGACCAGGATTCTTCTCCCGAAACATCTTCCACTCATTCGAAAGATCCTCATCTTTCAATTCTTCTTCTGGCAACAACCAATTCACTTTCACCATAACCTGATGCAACTTCTGATTACTAATTGCCGTGAACCACCAATAGCGTCTAATTTCTTGTTTATCGCTCAAGATACGATAAAAAGATTCACAGATCTCTCCATGTGTTTTGCAAAGGCGTTTGATTTGGTCGAGGAACAGCTGACGATCGCGGCGCTTCGTCTCTGTGTTTTTGCTCCGCCAGACAAGTGAAGAATGAGGGTCATGTGGTAGCTCTAGTGCAACATCGATGTCATTTTGATCCTGGTAAGTTTCATGACAGAGAATCAATGGGAAGACTGCTGCGAATTGTAGTGGAAGATATTCAGCAAACCCAAAGTCGATGATTCTGTGCGATTTAGTCAGCTTCAACAATCAAAAACTTGGGACAAAGTCGTTACCAACCCAGAGATATCATGTTCGGGATCTTCAATGATGTTGGAGTTGGAAAGATCTCCATGAACCATAACCCAAGGCGAATCATTGAGTTGGGGAATCAAATATTTGTGAATCAAACTTCGTTGTCGAAGACAGTCTATGAGCTTTGCTGTTCGGAGCGTCCCATTCAAGACACGCTTGATCTTGCGGTCTATGGCTTCAGTCACATACACCTCGGCAGAGGTTTTCCCTGTAGTCATTTTCAGTTGAGTAGCCTCATTGCAAGCTCAGAAGTCAGAACTCACCTGGTTTCTGCATTCGACAGGCAGTCTCAATGGTGAAAGATGCTAGGGTCTTGATTGTCTTTTCTCGATGTGTTGGATCGCATGGTTCGTTGTCAGTCCATACCAATGGTTTCCCTTCGACCCATTCGTATGCAATAAAGGGAAAGCCAATGAGATTATCATCTGACAAGCCAAAACCGAAGATTTTGGGTATGAGAGGAATGCGGTTGCTGATCAGAGCCTTCCACGTTTCCAGCTCGTGGGCAAAGAACGAGTCGCGGATTGTGGACTTTCGTGTATGGTAAGGTAGCCGGAAGGCATACTTGATGCCATCCGAATACTCTACCACGAAGATGATACATTGGCCGCCGGAAATAGGCTTGGTATCGGTTTCAAGAGCAAAGTCACATTCCTTGCCATCCCTTAGCTGGGACGCTACTGCCAACAGCCCGTGTAGAGAGATGGTCTGATGCACTTCGGTCAAGTCAATAGTAGGAATTGGCGGGTTCCAGATTATTTTACTGTCCAACTTCGAGGCTTTGGTCGACATTGATTGCGGTAGAGGCATGTTATGGAAGCCTGCCTTGTTTGACGCCGGAGTCTCAACAGGTCACCGGTCTGCCGCTCGCCTTTGACTCTGCATTAGATGTCGGAAATGATCGAGAGCTGCTTCACAATCTGACAGCCTTTAAGCTGATTTGATACACCGCTGGAGTGGCTGGTGATAGAGGAAGAAGACGAGGAGGCTGTATGTGTTGCGGACTGAACGAAAGTTGGAGGCTTGATTAGATACAGAAGTTTGCAATCAGTCATCCTGCTGGCGAGGCTTGTGTTTGTGCATGTAGCCGCATGCATCAGTGTGACCTGTCCGAGCAAGGCGCTAAAGCACGTGATAGCGGTGAATGACTGCTCTCCAGCCTTCTATACTCGAGAGCAACACAAGATAGACGTCTACGCATCTAATTCAGTCACCCTACCTTGATCAAGCTTTGCAGCAGCAAATCGAACAGACCCCTTTACACTAGCCACTTGAAGTATTCTTATATCTGCTCATCTGCTTTCATGTCTTGCTACTAGTTGCCAAAAACACACTCTAGTATTCCAGGTACTACCCATGAAACGTCAAGAATTGATAAAAACAAAGGCTCAGGAGAAGACAAGACGCACATTTTGCTCAAAGACTCAAAAGAGAAGCATAGCTTTACACCAAGAATCTCCGACGCGACCAAACTAGATGTGACATCACATATACCTACCTCGCCTCATCTTGCATACAACCACGTAGACTCGCCAAAGTTTCAGGCGTGCTGTGTTGACGTTTCAAGTACCGGTTTCAAATATCTAAGGCATCCCATTGTGTGACACTCCGGACAGGCGGAAGACGTCTGTACGCACTGACGGATGATGCAATCAGTTTTGGATGTCTTGGTGTAAGGCATTCCAAAGCTTTCTAGGCATTCCGCGGTTTGCAGATGGGTGGGAGCAAGAGAAAGGTATGACGTCGGTTGATATGCAGGGTCGAGAAGAGTGTTAGTAGAGAGCAGCTCTTGAAGAACAGTCAATCTAGGACCTCTAGAAATGCTCTGACGAGTGTGGAATGGGCAAGCACATGTATGGAAGGGAAGTTAAGAGGCAGACGCAAAGGAAAAAAAAGAAAAACCTATTCAGATTATATTCAAACCAATATACACGTGTGCTCATAAGTCAAGGAAGCGGAAAGCAAAATGCGAGGCCCAGCCATCGCATCAAAGCCCTTCCACGAGCCATCCCATCCCAATCCTCTGCATCTAGTACTTTTCGGAAGGAGACAAACCCTCTAGGAAGAACCAGTAAGCTTCTCAACCATATACTTCTGACCCATACTCTGCACACTGCTGGAGTAAGGATAAGAAAGATGTTGAGCGTTGATGCCAAGCCCATGAGTAGTATCACAAACACCATCTCCGAAGGCGCAAACATCCATCGTCTTCTCGACCCATGCAGAGGGAATACCTCCTAGCAGGGCAGAAAGCCCATTGACATTCTTGGTAGTGGTGCCTCCGTTGGCGTCGACGTTGCAAGCAAGGCCACTGCGGTGCTCGGGGTCGCCGATGAGGAAAACGCCCTTGACGGCATCCATGGAGGCGCCGGTGAGTTTGGGCATGGCGTTGACGGTGGCGGCGGCGCCTTGGGAGTAGCCTTGGAGGATAAAGCACATGTCTGGGTTGGAGGCGAGGGAAGACTTGACTTTGTTGACAATCTGTTTCATCGTGACATCAGCAAAAATCCCTCGAGATACCTCAAAGCGAGAGAGGAAAGCCACATACGTCTGCAGTACCAAGAGCAGAGTTCTGGTCTGCGGCGGCGAGGTAGACGGTGTTGTAAACGGTACCGCCGGGCACCTGAGCAAGAGTCTTTTGGTTCATGGTCAAGAAACCTGCAGAGGGGCCTTGCAGTTCGCCGGTTCCGCGGGTGGAGATGATGGTGTATTTAGAGCAAGCAGCACGCTTCTCGATAGGGGTGGCAATGGCACCTGCAGCGAGGCAGACGCTGAGGAGAGCGCCCTTGAGACTGATGTCTGAGAACATGGTGATAAGAATGGAAGTGTCGATAGAGAAAGATATTGTTTTTGAAGCGAATGATGGAAGTGATCAGGAGATTGAGAGCTGGCAAAGAGTGCCTCTTTATATCCAAAGGTTTCAAGGCCTACCTTATGATGCATCGCACCTACCTCTTATTCGCGAAAAGCCAAATGAAGCATGCCAATACTGGCGAGGTCCACGATTCAGAGCCTCGCTGGGCTATACCTCCACAGACAAGGCCTTGGCTCAAGGACCGGTCTTCTGACTATATCCTGTAGTCGCCATGATCGTCAATGCTAGTGCTTGGGAAACTCTAAACTCGGTTTCAAGCTGCTGCACGTCGAAGCAATCGAAGCATGAGGTTTGATCCTCGGCTTGAAGTTGCAGCAGAAGAAAGGCGTCTGCCAAGTCCGAGCTTTTCATTTAAGCGAGCGGATATCAAGCGCCACAATTCATGTCGCTACCGTTTCATCTCCGCAAAACAGGACGATCAGTGTCGTGCATACATGCCAGATGGTGGGAAAAGACACATAATCGACATCTGCCAAGGCTCAAGGTGCAAGAGACCCCTGTGTCAACCATGGAATTGACTTATGGCTGGCCGAGAGAACACCCTTCTCTTCTCCGCGCCAAAGCGACATTGACGACACATGCCTTCGCTTAAGCATGTCAGATGGATAGTCCTGACACACATTGACTCATGGAGTAGAATTCGAGCCACTCCAACCTCGGCCACGAAAGCCATCTATTACTCCTCTCTCTCTCGATCCTCAGACCTTATAAGCTTGCCCTGTTTCAAAACACGAAAAGCAAGCCCGAGTAAAGCACCTATTATCCATTTCCAGCCATAAACTTCCCAACTTCGTATTCAAAAGCCCGGAGACTTCAGTAAAAGAATCCCTTTGGGGTGTTTCAAGTTTGAACTCGCTGCTTGTGCCCTATAACGTGCCCTGTTGTACTTGCTGAAGTGATCTGCGGGAGCAATAATTCGGCTCTTCGTTCCGAGTATTGGGAGCAAAAGGCAGATCAATGGGTCGGTCCTGTATACCGTTTCGATGGCTATGTCTTCGGCTTCTTGACTCATTGTCCGCAGTGTGATGCAAGTATGGATAACCAGGGCAGCTATAAGATTCGCTTGCGTGGTCCAAAACAGCGTGGCGGCGGACTATCCATTGTGCCCTGAATGGGGTCTTTGAAGTCGTCGGCGAGGATGCCTCTTTTTGGGACAATGAATCCTCGATGTCCGCGACTATGAGAGACGAATGCGAGCAACAAAGATGAGCATGACTCTCATCCATGTTCTGTTTTACAAGATCAAGTAAGCGCAAGCACAAGCAAAGCAAGCCACGTGCGGAAAACCCGTCGGAAAGGCGCGAGCCAGATTAAAAATGTAGATTGTATCAAGTAGCGAATGCGACAGTTCACTAAAGCAGGCAAACTCAGATAGATGAAATGGTACCGAGATCAGATCCAGATTGATCTTCAGACATGTGGATGGTGTGCTGGGATAGACTTGATCACAAAGCTTCTCGATTTCAACCTCGGTCCTTGGGATATGCAAGAACGAACATGGATCATGGATGTTTGTAGCCATGCCACCAACAGATAAAACAACACCTGGTAGAAACTCCTGTCTGCATGCTGCCCATCTCCTGAGAACCAGGATATTCCCCAAAACGCCCCCTTGCAAAAAAGAAAGCCCATCTCGCAGGACTGAAACTCCAACAAAGACTTTCACCTGATACCATCAGTCCTGCCATCTCTATCCTCAGATTCCGGCGCAGCAGTGGGTCCACTGAGGTAGGTCTCCTTCTCAGCATCCTCGTATTCTCGCACCAGATCCATGACGACTTCTCTCGCGTCGTCAAACTCTCCGAGGCCATCCCTGAAGATATCCTCTCTCTTGTATTGTTCCAAAAAGGCGTTACGCTTGCGGAGACGATCGTAGTGGAACACTATACGTTTGAACAAAGTCGAGATGCCCGTGTGGTTTGCGAGCATCAGACCAGAGACGCGCGGCGTGTGTGGGCCAGTGGTGTAAGGAGAGGTGCGGGTGAGGGCGACTTGAATCGAGGCAGGGCCCCATGGAATGAATGTTGCGAGGCGGCGTTCGCGAATACGGAGGAGGGACTTGTGGACCTGTGAAGAGTTTGTGTCAGCATCTGTCGAACGAAGAAGGGAGGAGCATGGCTACTCACATCAGTGGGGTCTGCTTCGCCCATGATGATGTTGAGGATACTGATGTAGCAGCTGTTCTTGGAGGGGTTCGAGCTGACCATCCTGTTCTTGGGCTGCAGCAGTCTGCGCATGACTTCGAGGACAGTAGTTCTGCGAACCGTCTTTGCGGCTTCAACGTTCTCGCCTGTGAAGGGGGTGTAGCTGGTCTGCAGGAAGTGGCAGCGTGGTGTAGGGATCAGCGAGGCGACGATGCCGACAAGGTCGTTGTGCATGTATCCAGGATAGCGCAAAGTGGTCGTCGAGGCACTCATGACGGTACTGACGAGTTGGTTGGTCTGTTGGAACGAAGGTGCTTGGACGTGCAAAGTGTCTGCAGCAATACGAGAGAGGGCGCCATTGTCGAGGACGATGACACTGTCGGCGTGCTGAGTCAGTCTCTTCATGGACAGCAATGAGTTGTACGGCTGGACAACGACATCTCCTGATTGTAGCGTGTCGGGGAAGACGGAGTATGTCTGAATGAGTTTCTTGGGAAAGCGGTCGTTGAGTCGTTCCAGTAGGTATGAACCCAGACCAGAACCTGTACCACCAGCAATCGAGTGCAGCAGCATGAAGCCCTCGAGACTGTCAGAGCCGTCGGCCTCGCGATCAATCATGTCCAGAACCTCCTCTTGCACTGTCTCGCCCATGGAATAACCAGCAGCCCAGTTGTTTCCAGCTCCAGTGCCGCCGCTGTGGATGTAGAAGTTCTCGGGGTTGTAGATGTTCTTGTACGGGCCTGTTTGGATACCATTGAGGACCTGTGTCCGGTTCAGCGTCTTGTTTGTTAGAGAATCGAGAGATCATACTCTTGGTTCGAGATCCATCAGAATGGCGCGTGGGATGTAGCGCGTGTCGTCGGACTGGTAGAAGAAGACATCCTTGCGGTCGCCGCCTTCTGTCGCAAAGTCCTCGAGGTTGCCGTCGCGATTGATGCCGTGTTCCTGGCAGAGTTGTTGCCAGAATTGAGAGCCCACTGCACGAGAAGCGTCAGTCGGCGCATGTGAAAGCTGCTACTCGTAGGGGACTAGAGGTACCGCTATTGCCGCATTGGCCTGCTTGGAGCGTGATGATTTCTCTAAAACACCATTGCTTTTAGTCTTGTATCATCTCGTATGACTTTCAAGAATCACAAACCTCGGCATGGCTGCGTTGGGGCATGGCAAGGAAAAGGTTCAAGGTCAAGTCTGCCAGTCCGGCCAAGCTCAAGTCTGGGAGACGCGCCCAATCGCGTTGTTCGACAACACCAAAACACCTTTACCGAGTACATTTTGAGACTCTAGAAGACCCTGAATAACAACAATAATAAATTTCCTGGATTATCGGCTAAAGTCCACATGAGAAGAAGAACGTGGCTATTCTCTGTCCTGTACGCGGTCCATTCTACCCGTTGCCTGTTCAGAAACACATTTGCACGTCATATCGCTATTGCTACACATTATGGAATAGTACTGCCACGCATCCGCCTCTCATTCTACGAGAGTTGTACGTAGTTGCCTGTAATTCCTGTCAGAATACTTCTTCACAAGGTCATCTCTCGAGCTGCACTTACCAGGGAATTGTCCTTGTCTTCCGCCAATCTTTCCGATCCACCACTCATTCTCGTTGGCCGTACGTTGCACAATCTCAATTGTCTCGCCAGCGCTGAAACTAAGGTCGCCTTCTGCTTGTGCTTCGTAATCGTACAGTGCCGTACATGTCTCTGCCTGAGGTACGCCGCTGAATCTCGATGGCTTGGGCTTTGGTGGCGGAGGCTTGCTCTTTGCGATAGATGACATGCGTGAGAGTCCACCAGCTGCACCAGCTGAGTAAGGTGGAGGGGAAGTCGGGTTGCCGTCAGTAATTGACAGCTGAGCAGTGGACGATTCAAGTGCAGGACTCGTCTTGGCCTTGCCCTCGATGGCCAATCTGTTGTTGCCATACTTGCTTCCAGCAGGTCGACCCAAGCCCTTGGTCTTAAAGTGTACGATCGTCAAAGCTTCGGCACGTTCTTGGATATCTCCGCGCTTCTCCTCAAAGGCTGCCTCGATGTCCAGTTGCAAATTGAAGTAACCGATATCGATGCTCTGCATGCGTTCGTGCAATGTGTAAAAGACGTTGAGCTGCATGTAGTAGAATGACTGGAATAGAGGAAGGATGAACTCGCGCTCAAGGCGGAACAGCTCGGGCAGCTCGTTCTTGAGCAGGTCGTTGAAGTAGTTGTAGTCCTGGGTCGAGACCTCGACTTCGTTTTCTGCCTTGTACAGGGCCTTTTCGTCCTTAAGCGTCTTGTCCTTCTTGTCCTGTAGCTTCTTGAGGGTGTTTCGGTGACGATCGTAGTCGAGCTGCTTGTGGTCACGCTTGACGGCAGCTTTGCGGACCTGCTTGATGATTTCGAGAAGTTCGTCGGCTGGTTTCACAATACGAGACTCGATCATCTCTAGTTCGGGTTGCAGTGAAGCCTTCAAGTCTTTGACGATAGCCTCGTACTCTTCGCAAGCGCGGATTCCCTCAGGATTGCCATCGACGACGTAAGAGGTTGGGTCGGAAGCACGGCCAGAGATGGGCTTGTACAAGTCGGCGCAAGCTTTTGAGAATTCGATCTGGTGGTCCAACATGCCGTTGATGGACTTGAAGTACTTTTCGGACTCGTCGTGCAGACGTTTGGTCTCGGTCTCGAGCTCTGTGAAGCGGCGCTCGGCGTCAACATAGATGGGATCCTTTGTGATTTCACCCATGTTGAACTTTTGCTTGAACTGCTGAGGAGCCTGGGGGAGAGTCAGCGGTGGACAGGCGCATCAATCATGTAGTGGCAGAGTACGTACGCGGCTGACGCTCTTGGTGAAGCCTTTCCAACTCATTGTCGCGCTGTTTGGGGTTGAGCAGGCCGAATTGGCGGGGGGTCGAATAGAGCTGTATGCTGGTGAAGAGTAGGAGGGCGAAGAGCGCAGAGAAGACTGAGTCTTTGGATGTAAGTTAGACTACTCAGGCTATGGGGCTGTTGTCCGTCTTGGCTTGTAGATTCGCAGCGTCGATCTTGTCGGGGCTGGAGAGGAGGGCTCAGGCTGTGGCTGTGGCTGATGATGCGGGCTTGTTTACAGTATGCACACAGCCGGTTGCTGCAGCTGCGTGTGCTACCTGTGGTGTAAATGATGCTTGTGTTGACGAGAATGGAAGGGTATTGCAAGGCAGAGGATGTCCTTGTTGGTCGGGTGCCTACGTCTTCGGGCTGGCTCATCCGGCCGCATCATCCCAAAAACGTTTATCGACGAGGCCTTGGCATTGCTACAATACGCCGGCTACGTCAATGGACCCCTCGGCAGCAGAATTCGCCGACACTCTCGAAGCTGCTGCTTGCTGCTGCCGCTGTCTCTCGCCGTGTTCGGGACGCGCCTTCTTCTTCTCTCGGCCGAGGACTTGATTAACGCCGCTTTACTCAGCAACTCCGCCAAGCCTCTGACAGTCGAGCTTCCCGTCTAGCAAAAGTCCAATCTGGTGTGACATCTGCTGATAGTCCCATTTGTTTCTCAACACACCTGAGATTATAATGTCGTCCTCATTCCCTTCTGTCGCGAGGCAGGCCCTCCACCAGTCACAAAGACGACTCTCGACCTCCTACCGTCCTCGCCTTCTCTCGTCCCGCATTGCCGCCACTCGATCATATGTCTCCGAAAGCTCATCGCGAAACGCCACTATCAATGTCGAATCCACCATCAAGGCCGACCAGAAGGCTTTTCTGGCTGAGACTGGACTCAAGCCCAAGGATGCCACCATGCCCGCCACTGGCATGAGCGCCGAAGCCATGATGAGCCCTGCCGCCGGCATTCTCAAGCAAGCAACCATCATGGATCAAGGAACTCGACCCATCTACCTCGATGCTCAAGCCACCACTCCCACCGATCCCAGAGTCTTGGATGCCATGCTCCCCTACTTCACCGGTCTCTACGGCAACCCCCATTCACGAACTCACGCCTATGGTTGGGAAACAGACAAGGCTGTTGAGCAAGCCAGAGCAAACATTGCTGAACTCATCGGCGCTGACCCCAAGGAGATCATCTTCACATCCGGAGCCACCGAGAGCAACAACATGAGCATCAAGGGTGTCGCTCGTTTCTTCAAGCGCGGTGGCAAGAAGAACCACATCATTACCTGCCAGACCGAGCACAAGTGTGTCCTTGACAGCTGCCGCCACTTGCAAGACGAAGGTTTCGAAATTACATACTTGCCTGTCCAGTCAGATGGCAGAATCGACATGAAGGAGCTGGAAGCCGCCATGCGCCCCGAGACCATGCTTGTCTCAATCATGGCTGTGAACAACGAGATTGGTGTCGTTCAGCCCTTGGAGGAAATTGGCAAGCTGTGTAGATCCAAGAAGATCTTCTTCCACACCGACGGCGCTCAGGCTGTGGGCAAGATCCCTCTCGATGTCAACAAGCTCAACGTTGATCTCATGTCCATCTCCAGTCACAAGCTTTATGGTCCCAAGGGTATTGGTGCTTGCTACGTCCGCAGAAGACCCCGTGTCAGACTCGACCCTATCATCAGCGGTGGTGGTCAAGAGAGAGGTTTGAGAAGTGGAACTCTCGCTCCTCCTCTTGTCATTGGTTTTGGTGAAGCTGCGAGAATTGCAAAGGAAGAGATGCCGGTAAGTCAAAAAATACTCATTCCTTTGGATATAATTGATGCTAACTCTCGCAATAGTACGACACTAAGCGCATCTCCGCTTTGTCCGCAAGGCTGAGAGATGGTCTTCTTGCTATGGAACACACAACTCTCAACGGATCCCCCGAACATTTCTACCCTGGCTGCGTCAACGTCTCTTTCGCCTACGTTGAAGGTGAATCCCTCCTCATGGCTCTCAAGGATATCGCTCTGTCTTCCGGTTCTGCCTGCACATCCGCTTCCCTCGAGCCCTCGTACGTTCTCCGTGCTCTCGGCAGCAGTGACGAGAGCGCTCACAGCAGTATCCGTTTCGGTATTGGCCGCTTCACCACCGATGCTGAGATTGATTACGTTCTCAAGGCCGTGCAAGAACGTGTTGCTTTCTTGCGTGAGCTGAGTCCTCTGTGGGAGCTTGTCCAGGAGGGTATCGATCTCAACACTATCGAGTGGAGCGGTCACTAAGCCTCTCTGCTCGTTACTTTGAGAACAGATTGTACAGATTCAAAATTGAGTATGGGCGTTGAGCATTTTCATTTTTTTTGGTGGGTTCTTGGTGAGGAAGATTTGTAGAGAGAACATACCCTGACATGACATATTTTTCTTTACCTTTCTTTCCCTGTATTTTTAAATTCGAATTGCGGATATTATGAACTCCTCAACTCCTTTCCATACCTTTCGTTTCGTGTCACTTTGGTTGAGTTGTTCTTCAAGATTTGGTGGACCGTGGAGCGGTTATTTGCCCATCTACCTCTGGATCACTCACCGACCCACTTTCTAGTTTTCTGTTGCCTATGTTTCCGTTTGTATGCAAACCATCAGATGTGTCTTTTGTAGATCCTCACAAAAAAAAAAAGGCTTCCAGAAACAGATAGTGTTGAACACCATGTTGGTCAAAGATGACGACCAGGGTGTCCCTAGCATCGTCTGAAAAAAAAAAAAAAAAAAGAATAACAGTAAACTGAAACACTTGTAAGTCTATTGATCGAGTTTGTTTGCTTTTCGTGTGCTGTAACGTAGGATACTAAAAGAGGTGATTTGTGCGACATTGATGAACTGTCTATAAGTTTTAAAGCCATAACTGGGGACGAGGAAAATATCTTAGAGCAGGAAAAGAATGATAAACACCAGACACGACCAAGATGCTGATGGACTCTTCAAGTAACTATTAGTAAAGCATTCTACCATACTTCTATCTTACTGCATTGCCTCTGTATATCGCTGAGTCTTGTAATGTCTAGGCAACCTAGGCTCACCCTCCTGATACGGCACTCCCGCTTCTTCTCTCGCCAGATCATTGACCCAGCGTCCATTAACCTCTAACTTCTTTCCTTGCTCTCCAGCCATGGTGTCCGCAAGATACAGCCAACTCAGCATATTCCCCACAGTGCTGACCTCATCACTGACATGGGAAGCTGCATACTTGCTCATCTTGCTGTACAGTTCTTGATCAGTGAGTAGTTTGTGCATGTACTCAGCAACTTTCTCATGATCGCCTGTGTCCACCAAAAAGCCGGATTTGCCGTCTTCGACTTGGAGGGGGATACCTCCTGCGCGTGTGGCTATTACCGGAACGCCTTTATGCAAAGCTTCAGAGACTTTGACTTCGAAGCCTTCACGGGTGGATAACTGCAAGCAGATCTTTGCGTTGCTCATCAAGACATTGAGTTCTTGATCGATAGGTCCCAATCGCATGACTGAGATGTCATCTGCAAATTCCGAGTATTCAGATTCGATGAGGTCCATTGTTTTGTCGAAGATGGCAGAGGCATCGGGATCATCGATACTGCTGTGGCCGGCAATGCAGAGTTGGGGTGTTTTGGAGGGGTCGGTGTTTGCAAAGTACTTTCTGCGTAATTCACCGTAGGAGCGTATGACGGTGTCGATGCCTTTTGAAGGGTCGAAACGTGCAATTTGGACGATGTAGTCGCGGTCGGGGAAGGCGAGGGGTGGTTGGTTGGCCTGCTGGCAGTGCATGTTGTAGTTGCGGAAATAGTATATGGAGTCTTCTCTGCGGAGCTCCTTGTTCAGGCCATCAAGCCAGTCTGTTTTTGTGCATGTGTTATTTTCACGCAAATCTGGTCCGTGGAAGCAGACAACTCACCGGTAGTGGCAGGCAAGTAAGCCACTTTCTTAGATTCAACAACCTTTGGCACAAAGTCGCTGACGGGGTGAGCGATAAACATATCTGCTTCCTTGACACGGGAATACAGCCAATCAAAGACCTCTGCCGTGGCACTTTTGGGCTCGCCATCCACCAAGTCAGATCTCACCTGAATATGAGAGCGGAAGAGCACAGGACGACCGGGTTCTATTTCCTTTGCCAGAGGCACAATATCCGGCATTTGAGGATCATCGACGAAAAGGATATGAGCACCGCCATCTTCGATCTTAGCCAGTGGACCTTTTTTGCGCAGCCAGTCGCGCTTGGCAGTGCTGTAAATCCATGTCTTGATTGTTTCGGCTTGCTCGGAGGTAAGGCGCTCATTGGGCGCAGCAACACCTTGGAGGATGTTGTGATTTGTCTTTGTGATACGGAAGACTTCGTTCTTTGGTCTTGGAACATACCACTTCATTTCAATGCCGAGGAGGCGGGCGAGTCTGACCAAGGCATGTCTCATTAGTGCGACGCCTCCGCCCTGAGGAGTTGCGTTCAGGAATGCCATTCTGATGCCTTTCTTCTTGAGGCGTTCGGCGTAGTGCATAGTGGCATCCCATGTGGTCTTGCGCACTGTCTTGCGATATTGCTCCAGTGTGCAGAGTAAGGCATGACCCGCAGCATCGACTGAAACTTCATTCAAGAAGCCAACTTGGAGAAGAGGTTGCTTCTGAGGGCCATACATGCCAACACACTTTCTAGCCATGGCATCAGCCTCCTCATCAACATCCACGTCAGGAGTCTTGACATGGTCGCTCTCCACAACACTTCTCTCAAACTCCAAGGTAGGAATGTCGAGTTCGGTCCACAGTCTAGCAGGCAAGTCTGGTGAGATTTCTGCTGCAGCCTTGGAGATACCAGCGCCGAGGTATTTGTAATGGTGCTCGTCTTGGTAATTCCTAACCCTCATAACTACATAGTCGGAGAAGGTCTTTGCGGCATCGCCTTTGGCTTCAATGCAGTGCACTGCAAAGTCCATGCTGTAGGTACCATCGTGAGCGCAGAAGCCTACTTCGATCTTGTCGTTTGGTCTTTTGGTAGCTGCGACGCCGAAGAATATCTCCTGTTGCTGACTTCAGTGTTTGAAGCAAAGAGGTTGAGTGTGTGGGTAGATCCGACCTGCGGCTGCTCATCTACGGGTCGACCTGCTTTGCGTGCTCGTTCGAGTCGCTGCACATGGCTGTGAGGTCGTCGAGCTTGAAAGTCGTGGTGTACTTCTGTACTGCCGCCCGTCATCTTCACGGTAGGGTTCTGGATTATGTCTTCTTCGTGCTGGTGGTAGTCTTGATGTTATGAGGTATAATAACTTAACGTGGCATCAAGCAGCTGCTGATGGAAAACGAGGAGCAAGGATTTTGTTTACAAAGAGCAGCTGCGTGTCAAGAAATCACCTGCAGAGAGAACCACCTTGCTGGGTCGCCAACCCATGATCACGTTGTGACGTGCTCCTCATGTCACCCCATGTTCACTCACGAATTCCGGAGCACCCGCCGACAAGCATCTGGGGTCCAGCTTCAATGCGTCTCGTACCAACCAGGGTCAGTGAGTACAGGAACGACAACTGCTCGGGCTACGAAGATGTAACGAACTTGTCTCGGTAATACTTTGTTATTTCCGAGTGAAGCAAGCCCTGTTGTCAGCGTGGATGGTGGACTGCCTTGAAAGAAGTATCGGTGAGAACGAGCCACTGACGAAATCATGTCTCTCAGGGATCGTGCCGAGGCAAACGTCTTTACTGTTGCACGACTCGCCCTTTTGCCGCGCCGAAACCTGTCTCAAGAAGGACTTGGTCTCCTGTCCTTGCCGTATAGAACAAATCACCGAACACAAGAAGAAGGAGAGCCTCTTTCTCAAACTCGTCGTCGATCGGAGAATATAATTCTTACTTTCAAACGTGCATGTCGTGTGGCTGGCGCAAATCCAAAGTTTGGGCTGCCATGCCATGCCATCCCACATTTTCCTTTTGCCGTTCCGTATCACACGGGAAAAGCTGATCCAAAGCTATGGACAAAAGATCCTTCGAGGCATGATAGCGCAACACGCGTACCTGCAATCCAGAGCAAGTGATCTCCATTAGCATATCCTTATTCTGCTTTTGCGACGCCGCTGTCGGCCGCAGGCAGATGATAATATTCCATGCGTTATGAAGGGGAGGGCATGTCATTGGTGCTGCACCCGCGCGCCTGACAGGGACTCTCCACCTGCAAGCTGCAAGCTGTCATGTTGCAAAAGATGCTTGCGGGCGATCCCAAAGCTTGGTAAGCTTCAAGGGGAACATCTAACGTTGCGTCAAGATAACTGGGAACACGACAGAGCTTCTTGCAATTGTTGATGAGGCTATCTGATTGCAGAAGCGAAACATGTCCGAAGTGACAGGTCACAGATACGGTAGACAGCGATGATAGGCTTCTACGGCAGACCAGCAGTTTCGCTCCCGTCCTTCTAACCACGTCTCAGCTTGGTCATGCTTCTGTAGCGGCCGAGTCAGCGTACGAGAGTACGAGAGTGTTTCGGGATGCTGCATATTTTGTATCGTCTACTCCTTGAAATGTGCGATAAGATATTCCTTCGACTGTCTTGAGCAAAGCCATGTCGCATGCGAAGGGGCGTTGATTTGGCAAACGAACCGGAGGATTTGGCTAACTGACACCCAAAAGATCGGTCAAAACGATTGACCCCGACGATGCTTAAAATTAACTATAAACCTTAGTGAGTGGCGCTAGCTTTGGCCCACGCACGCCGAACGAGCAAAGATGGGCGAGGGCAACGGGGACAGCGATGCAATTCCACTAGCCTCAACCGTGGACTGTTGGAAGCTTACTGTCCCCGAATGACCTATGTATCTTTCAAATCCTCTGAAACTCTTTCCAACTCTTTCTCTTCCTCTTTGCAAAAACATACAGCATAAGAATCTTCGTCGCTGGAAAGACATCTAACAACGCCGGACGCCCTTCATCACCCAAGTTTGCGCCAACTCGTCTAGAAACCTATCAAAACCACTAAGCTGAAACGCAATACACGACACACGGATACCCTTGTCGCAGATCATTCATATCACATTTCCGTGCCTCGCGACCACATATATCAAAGCCCTCAGGCCTCCTCTCAACCCGCCGCGGAGAATAATTAAACAAGTCCAAAACATTTTGCGATCGCCAAAGATCTATAAGATTCTGACATCTGTTGTTCGACATCGAAAAGTGATGGCGGCAGACGAAGAAACACCTCTGTTGCGCCGTCTTTCTGTTCCACCTGTTTTTACCCAACCTGGCTGCTTTGAACAAATGTCTGACAAGACACATCTGGAGGGACGCTCCCAAACGCCCACGAGTAAGTTATTTTGAATCTCTACTTTTCACTTTTCTCTTTGAATACCAGTTTTTCTCATTCCTTCTCTAGATATCTTCCCCTTCTCCAGAATGTCATCCACAAAACCAGAAGACCCCTCCCAACCACGCCTCCCCCAAGCAATAGCCCACCGCGGCTACAAAGCAAAGTTTCCAGAAAACACTCTGGCCGCTTTCTCCGGTGCAATCTCCATCGGTGCCCACGCACTAGAAACCGATGTGCACATCACCAAAGACGGTGTGGTCGTCTTATCCCACGACAACACATTAAACCGGTGTTTCGGCCGTCCCGAGAAAATCATAGATTGCGATTGGAGTTTTATACAGCCACTCCTCACGACGCAGGAGCCGAAGCAACATATGCCGCGCCTGGCAGATCTATTAGAGTTTCTGGCTGACGAAGAAAGAAAAGACATTTGGGTGCTGTTGGATATAAAACTGGATAACAATTCTGACGACATCATTCGCCTGATCGCTCAAACGATAGCAAGCGTACCAGCACTGCCCGACAGACCTTGGAGCCAAAGAATCGTCTTTGGGTGCTGGGCAGCAAAATACGTTCCTTTGGTAGCTGACTACCTGCCCGGTTACGCATGCACACACATCGGCTTCTCGCTCTCCTACGCACGCCAATTCCTCACCGTCCCAAACGTCAGTTTCAACATGCTGTTACCAATCCTCATGGCACCAGGCGGGTCCTCTTTCCTGCACGACGCAAAGGCAAACAATAAACCCGTGTTAGCATGGACGGTCAACGAACCCTCAAAGATGAAATGGTGTATAGGAAAGCAACTAGACGGTGTCATTACAGATGATCCAAAGCTATTTTTGGAGGTGTGTAGGAAGTACGATCACAGCAAGGAGACTACAGCGCTGAGCTGGAGGACCTGGTTGGATGTACTTAGAGTCTGGATTTTGGCGACGGTATTTGGGTTTCTATACAGGAATCGGTTTGCCGGCAGGACGAAGAGTCAGGTGCAGGTCGTTTGACTCTTGGGGAGTGGCGGTGAGGGGGAGGAGAGGCGAAAGGTTGATTGAGTCTGGACGCTCTCTGATTTATAGCATTGAGGGCGCCGTGGTTGTTTATTGCATCGAGGCTGGTTTTGCACACTGGCTTCTGGGAGAGTGGACCTACGTGTTCTTTGAGACTTTTGTTGAATGAGGAGAAGGTCTTTGTACATAGAAAAGGACGAGAACGCTATCCACACATCATGACACTGATGATCAAACCTATCTTACATGCTATGCCATATCTTCGTCTTTCTCTATCCAACCAGAAACCCTTCAACACTCTTTTCCACACACCTAATCTCCTCCATCTCCTTCTCAACGACGTGCTTTAACCTCTTCTTCTTGCTTTCTTCCGGCCATTTCATTCCGATAGCTTCACTTAACTCCTCAGCTGCAGTCTTCCACTTGCCGAGCTGATCTCTCATCTCAGTCTGCTGCATAACCTTCTCTTGACTTTCTGCTTGGCTTACTGAGTCTCTATCCAGCAATTCGTAGATGCGTATGCGAGGGCACCCAGGCTCATGCATGGTAATGAGATGCATGACGCGCTTCGTGAGCTGTGGTTCGCTGATATGAGAGCCTTTGGACAGGGTTGAAGGTCTTTGAAGGCTAGCACGGTGCTGTTGCGCTGGCGAGAGTAGCCCTCGAAAGGCCTCTTGGAGAACACGACTGCGGGCGCGGGCCTGGGCTTGCAGTCTTAGGGATGTTATTGTTTGTGTTGCTGTCTCTTTCCCTGATGTTCCCTCTACATGGTTGAAGTTTGCTTCCTGCTTGTGCTGGTTGGTTGAGGCGTTTTGTTGTCGAGGTTGCTTAGGTATTGATGGAGTCGCGTCCAGTTCTAGGCTCTTGGGAATTTTGTGCAATTCCCACTTCTGCCTTCTGAAGATACGAGCTCTGCGGATATCCGTCTCTGACCAGACTTCATCAGGCTTCTCAGGAATAGTCTTGTCCTTCTCCCATTGCTTGAAGGCCTCGGGCGTAAGGACGTCTTGCATTTTTCGCGTGGCTAACGGAACCTTGTTTTCATACAATTGCTTGTTTGCTGCTTTTTGCAATTTCCATTGTCGCTTCTTGAAGGTGTGAGCTTTGCGAATATCTTTATCTGACCAAATGTCGTTAGGTTCTTTAGGGATGGTCTGATCTATCTCCCATTGTTCAAAGGCCGCGGGAGAAATTACTTCTCGCATAGTCTGTTCGGCCCACGATTGAAGTTTCTGACCTTTGAGACTGCTCAAGAACTCTTCGGAAAAGGGTGTATGTTCTGCATGCCTCTTCATGATGCGCAGATTTCTAAAAACGAGCCTTGACGATCCAGAGTCTGGACCAGCTTGTTTTAGTGCTTTACGCGCTTCATTGATATCTTTAGAAGTCCAATTCTTGTTTGGTTGTTTCGGTATCCGCATAGTTTTCTTGAGCTTACGACGAGAGATGGCTGACTTTGAGGCACTTTGCCAGATAGTGCTGTCGGTGTCCTTCAGACACACTGGCTCATCTCGATAGACGCTGCTCGAGCTGATAGTTCGGCTTTGTATTTCAATGGCTGCCTTAGCTTGATCTATACTGAGTCAGGTTGGTCGAAGTGCTGAAATTGATGTGTCACAGGCTACCTACAGGAGCTGCCGTGAGATAGAGGGGCCGCACATCATCGACTGTAGCGGCTGAGTTGGTGAGAAACCAAAGCCCGTCGGCGCCTGTTTTGGCTTGGAAGATGCTGCTGAAACTTGCGACCGAGACCTGATTCGACCAAAAGGCACGTCGACCTTTGTGGCTGCATCAGTGGCATCACGTATGTTCGAAGATGATGCTTTGTCTGATTGCAAACCGAAGAACATGGCAATACCGGTCTCGGACAAAGCACCAAAGTGGTTCGGGTAGACTTGCACATCACTTTGTGCAGCTGCAGCAGCTGATTGACTGCTTGGCATGTCATCGACGGTGCTGGGAATACTGCCAAACTCTACAGTCTTGACATTCGACATAGTCTGGTCTGGCGTGTTCGTGGTCGGTGCAGACTGTGCAGGTGCTTCTTCAGAAGAGGCTGGTGGTGAGATGTAAAACTGGATATAATCTCCCTTGTTCACAATGCTAGGCAGTTCTTGAGGCTCAACACCCCAGACGCGATGCAAATCTGCTGGCACGGGTGACAAACCTTGGATGTACTCAGGTTCGGTCTGTTGTGCTGGCGCAATCTCTTCCCAGGATGGGTGCTGACCATAACCAGAATCGGGATCCAAGGACAGCAGACCAGCTTTCTTGCCCCAACCACCACCTCCGGACAAAACTTTGTGAAGACGAGCTCCATTCTGTAACAAGGTCAAAAGGTTGGGCTGAGAGGGGTCGGTGTGATGATCAGAACCAGCCTTCCACAACTCGGGCAGATTTCGCTCGCCAAGGACTTTGGCTGCCATGGACAAGCCTCCGGTGAAGGTCTTCTCTGGGATGACAAGAGCCCATACAGAAACGGCGCGAGGAGAGAGGCCACGGGTCTTGTGGTACGAAGTGACAGACTGCTCGAGCTCGTGAGAGGCTAGGATAGCTTCTTTTGAGTCATCCGCAGGGCCGAGACCAGAATTAGCAGACAAGCGACGGATGATGTTTCCCATGCATGCAACAACAGATCTGGCAGATGTCAATGGTACCAAAGGCACCGACAGAGCAAGATTGTTGGCCTCCTGAGATGCCGCTGGCTGAGGAAGTTTGACACGGTGCGAGTCACAGACTTGTTCGCCAATCTGAGTGAGACCCTTTCCACCTTGTTGTACAGCATATTTGCGCCAGATCAAAGTCGAGGATAAACCATTGTGGAAGATGGTGTTCGCGAGAGGGAGTTGGACGATTGGAAGCATGTGAGGAGGTGTAGATGCATCGTTGAGGTGGAAACTCAAGAAGCGGAACTTGTTGTCAGAGAGAGCAGCACGAGGGTCTTCAGTTGCGAGTTCAGGCTTCCAGATTGGGTTCTCGTTGGCAATCAATCGTAGGGCAATTCCCTCGGAGCCCGTGTCACCAACAGCAGAAGCAGAGAGATCAGAAGGTTTGGGCAGCCTATCGACGACAGCGGCGACGAGTCTAACGGCTTCTCTAGAATCACCTCCGAGCGAGTTGTGTGTGTCCCTATCCAACTCTTTGGCAGGAAAGATGCGGGTCAAGGCTTGTTCAATGCCATGCTTTTGGTTGCGCAGACTTGCGGCATAAGAAGGGGTGACGAGGAGGAGAAAGTCGGTAAAGAGACCAGACTCGTTGGCTGGTTGGAATTGAGGAATTTGATCGAGCAATTGTTGAAGAGAAGTGGTGGAGGGATTCGAAGTTAGGACGGTGCATGTGCGCAGAGGATCATTGGAGTTTGTTGGCGAGGGAGTATCAATGGTGTAGGAAGGGCGAGTTTTTGGCATGAATTGGTCGATCGGAGGCTTCAATGTCTCTTTGATCTTGTCCCATGTTGGAGCGAAGCCAGAAGTCGGAGTGGCCAGTCCATGCGGAACAGTGGTGCTGAGACAGCGTGGCTTTAGGAGCGAAATCTGGCGCCGTGACAGGCATTGCGATGTGCGACGCAGCATGATTGACCTGTTTCCTCCAAAAAGACCACAACATGCAAGTGCAGCAGGAAAGAGCGATGGTGACGTGACTGGGAGGAAAAGATGGAAGCACGGACGATCTCTGAAACAAGCTCCTGAGTTGCATGGGAACCCCTTGGCAGATTCTCCGCAACTTTTGGCTGGCGGCCGCCGAGTCGCTGCTGGCTGTTGGCTGTTGGCTGCTGCTGCTGCTGCTTGTACGTACGCGTCGGGAAAAGCGTTGGACCTCCGTTGTCCTCAAGAAACTCTGTCGCTGTTCCTTCTGACACCCTCTTTCCAGGAGGTGCACTCGAGTGTTCTGTGTTTCTAGCCTTTCATTGACATCTCGTACCTTTCTGAACATCTGTCACATCTCCAGGCTGAGTTATGCTCAGCATCCGATAGCCACATAGGAACAGCTCCCCCTTCGTATGCTGCTCCTTGATACACACGCTGGTCGCCTGCTTACCCTTCCCTGACAGCCTTCACAATGGCCGTCGCACGATCGATTCGCCGTACCAATCCTATCACACTGGTCCTGGCCGGCCTTCTGACCATCGGCTTCCTCATCTTCATCTTCTCATCCACCGACGCTGGACCTGCACTGCATGTCCCTGGTGCACGACAATTACTCAAATCCAAAGATGCTGCTTCAAACGCCCTCTCCCCTCCATCGCTGCCCTTCTTCAAGTCCAATCTCAAGGCCGGCGAAAAGGCCCCTCCTCCGCCAGTCGTTCACTACCACATGAACAATGTCACCAACACTCCCGACCCCATCGGCAATCGTGAGAGTGTCCTCATCCTCACTCCCCTCGCCCGCTTTTACGAAGAGTACTGGACCAACCTCGTTGCTCTGTCATACCCCCACGACCTCATCAGCTTGGGCTTCATCATCCCCAAAGGTCGCGAGGGCAATGCTGCAACTGCTCAGCTCCAGGAACAGATCGCCAGAACTCAAGCAAGCAGCAAGCGCTTTGCTTCCATCACAATTCTCAGACAAGAAGACGAGCCACCGCTCACTAGCCAGTCTGAGCACGATCGCCATGCCATGTCGGCCCAGAAAGAGCGCCGTGCTGCCATGTCGCGCGCAAGAAATGCTCTCCTTTTCACAACTCTTGGCCCTACCACTTCGTGGGTCCTCTGGCTTGATTCGGACATTGTCGAGACTCCTCACACATTGATTCAGGATTTGGCCGCTTTCGACAAGCCCATCATTGTTCCCAACTGCTTCCAGCGCTACTACGACAAGGAAAAGGGTGCTATGGACGTCAGACCTTATGATTTCAACAGCTGGATAGACAGCAACACTGCCCAGAATTTGGCTTCCAAGATGGGCCCTGACGAGATTTTGCTCGAAGGCTACGCAGAGATGGCCACATATAGAAGCTTGATGGCATACATGAGCCGTACGTAAATCCACAGAGAAAAACAAAGGAACGAGCTAACAGTTTTTACAGATCCTGGAGGCAACCCCAAGGACATTGTCAACTTGGACGGTGTCGGCGGAACAGCATTGCTCGTCAAGGGTGATGTTCATAGAGACGGCGCCATGTTCCCGCCATTCCCCTTCTACCACCTTATCGAGACAGAAGGGTTCGCAAAGATGGCAAAGCGATTGGGATGGAGCAGCTGGGGAGTGCCCAACTACTTTGTCTACCACTACAACGAGTAAAATGCATGATGGTGGCTTGGAATATATAAAATGTAAAGAGTTGGTAGGCCATGTTCTACGAAGATTCGCATATTGTCGGGCGCGGCGTTGAAGGCGCATACTACTAGCCGCAAAACAGGGGTGTTGCTTGTTACATGGTACATACAGATTTAGACAGGTCGACATGTTCAGGTCGGACAAAAACAGACATTTTCATGAACAGAGCCAGCACGTGGTGTCACAAGGTGATTGTCCGCTCAGTCAAAGTGTAAAGGGGCTCAGACGGCTGGCGCAGGTCGTGTTCGTGTCATCAGGAGCTGGTGGCCGTTGTGTTCGAAATTAGAAGCAAGGGGAGTGGCAGCGGCCAGCCAAAGGCCACGGGGGTGCTTGCCAAGCCGTTCGGACTGGCTGCCCCCCTTGAATTGGACTCGGCCACGCTGTTCACTATGTAAAGTGGCAGCAGCCGTCGTCAGCCTCGCTCGCGATCCTTTGACCGAGTTGTCCCTTGTAATTTCTTCCTCCATTCGCTTCTTTACTTTTTTGATCATCCAGGTTCAATCCACACTTGCTACCTTCTTACTCTAATCAACAACCCCTCCACACTTAATTCATCATGAAGGGTGAGTAGCCGCCCACCTGCCCCTCATTACCCTGAGCTGAGGGCCCATGAGAACAACCATGACTGACAATGCCATGCAGCTCTTATTCTCGTCGGCGGTTTCGGTACCCGTCTGCGTCCCCTCACCCTTACTCTCCCCAAACCGCTGGTCGAGTTTGCCAACAAGCCCATGATTGAGCACCAGGTCGCTGCTCTTGCTGCTGCTGGTGTCACCAACATTGTCCTTGCCGTCAACTACCGTCCCGAGATTATGACTGCTGCTCTCCAAAAGGTACATATTCACTTCCACAAGGTCGCTGAATTGCGCAATCCTGACACCTCCCTCAGTACGAGCAACAATACAACGTCAAGATCGATTTCTCCGTCGAGACCGAGCCCTTGGGCACTGCTGGACCTCTGAAGCTCGCCGAGAAGATTCTCGGTAAGGACGACTCTCCCTTCTTTGTCTTGAACTCGGATGTCATTTGCGACTACCCCTTCAAGCAACTGGCCGACTTCCACAAGGCCCACGGTGATGAGGGTACCATCATTGTCACAAAGGTTGAGGAGCCCTCAAAGTACGGTGTCGTTGTTCACAAGCCCAACCACCCCTCTCGCATCGACCGTTTCGTCGAGAAGCCCATCGAGTTTGTCGGTAACCGCATTAACGCCGGTATCTACATCTTGAACCCCAGCGTCCTCAGCCGCATCGACCTCCGCCCTACCTCCATCGAACAAGAGACTTTCCCTGCCATGACCAAGGATGGTCAATTGCACTCGTTCGATCTTGAAGGCTTCTGGATGGATGTTGGTCAGCCCAAGGATTTCCTTTCCGGAACTTGCCTGTACCTTTCTTCCCTCACCAAGAAGGGCAGCAAGGAGCTCGCTTCCACCTCCGAGTCATATGTTCACGGCGGTAACGTCATGATCGACCCCTCAGCAAAGATTGGAAACAACTGCAAGATCGGTCCCAATGTCGTTATCGGTCCCAACTGTGTCATTGGTGATGGTGTCAGACTCCAACGCTGTGTCCTTCTCTCAAACTCAAAGATCAAGGAGCACGCCTGGGTCAAGAGCACAATCGTTGGCTGGAACAGCGTTGTCGGTCGCTGGGCTCGTCTTGAGAACATTTGCGTTCTCGGTGACGACGTGACTGTTGGTGATGAGATTTACGTCAACGGTGGAAGGTATGTTTTAGTCTTTGACTCTCTTCTTGATCCTCAACTAACACAAACTCCAGTGTTCTCCCTCACAAGAGCATCAAGGCCAACGTCGACACTCCCTCGATTATCATGTAAAGACACATACCAAGTATTACGGAGTTTTGGGAATATGATTTTCTTCACGATGAGAAAAGAGAAAAAAGCGCAATTGCATACGAAGACAGATACAAGATCTTCTATACAGGGACAGGGGGGATATTGTGGTTATTACCATCCACGACTGGCGTTTCTTATAAGCTTCTTCTGTATCTTGGTTTTTCTCTTTTTGATGATGATGATACAAGGAGATTGATGGAGTCTGGCCTGGCCGAATTTGCTGTTCTTATTCGGTGCTTGAACTCTGTAGCCTTTGTTTCGTTGCTTATATACAATGTACAATTGCATCTCCATCTTGATGTTGAACAGACTGTGTTTAGTTTTTGATATGCTGTCATGACCTTGGTGGTCGAAGCGGACCCTTGTCTTGGCAGGGGGCAATGCACTTTTTCGAGCCGGTCTCCACTTCCATCTTTGATATCTGCATGGAATCAAGTATGATGGCTGCGATATGCATATTTCCACCGCAGCGACTGGACGGGTAGGTGTTTTGAAAGATCAAGTAGGTGATCGCCATGTGCGTTATCGAAATCTGGATCATTGTGTGCCGAGAAAGATGTTGGTGATGGGCAGCAATAGATCCAACCGTTCCAGGAGAACCGTTTTGGCTACGGCAACCCTTATTCTAGTAGGCACCAAAGGGATAGGAGAAGCCGGTTGATGATCATCTAGGATCAAGGTATAACCATTTTTTCCATTTGTTGTTTCTGTTCTTTCCTGTTGTATGGTACTTTTGATTTGCGATATTGTCTCTGATACCATTTGCTGGACTATCGCTACGACATTTTTGGCCTTGGATATCATTGTGAGTTCTTTCCTTGCGTGCTCAAAAACGAATCTCTGGACTGGATCTGGAAAGGATAGAAGGAGCAAAGATGAAGCCGACCACAGTTCTTGCGTCTACGATGCTCTTGCCAGCAACACTGGCTCTCTCCCTCTCATCCCACCTCACAACCTCAACAACGCTCCTGTGTTCGACCATATACGACACTTCCTCGGCTCCCTTGCCTCTTCCCACTTCAACTTCAACCCTCCCCTCCCCACTGGAACTGTCTCCTGTGGTTTTACACAATTATACCACTACCACTACCACTGTGACGCCGAAACCATTTTCTACGCTGTTCAGTGTGTTGGCTACCAAAACCGTCACTACAGAGGCACAAGCAACAAATGGCACTTTTTATGTTACAATGACCAAGTTTGGGACGAGCACACATTGGGAACACGACACCACTACCAAGACGGTGGTGAGCACGAGGTTTTTGACGAGTAGGACGACCAAATGGGTTGATGCTCCGACTGGGTTTGTGGGTGTGAGGAACAACACTGTTTCTTCTGCTGCGTCTTCTGCATCTGCATCTGCTGCTGTCTCGAACGGAAACCAAAAACGAAAGAGAAGTGCAACTGCAGTGGCACACCACCCTCGCTCCAGACGCCAAAACAAGCCTTCTCCAAAACCCAAACTGGTCAAACCTACATCCGGAAACTTTGCGGCAAGAGTCGCCTGCAAACAATGGGAAGAAATCCACACGACAGAGGTGTTGCTTCTTACAGCAAGTAAACTCGCCACCGTGACATTGCGACCAGAAACCGTATACAAGAATCGAACGGTATATGGGACCATTACATCTACTATTCTTGTTTCCGGCTCTGCTTCAACCTCGGCCTCTGCAAGCACTTCCTTGTCGGCAGCAGTATCGCAAGCAAAGCACAAGGAGAGGAAAAGAGATACCCTCGCCTTCAGCATCACAAGTCCACTCACACCAATCCACTCCCGCGCCCCTCTGGCTTCTATCGCTTTATCCTATCTTTCTTCTTCCTCTGTCGTACCGACATCTATCGTCACAAACACAACCACAGTGACAAAAACTCCCTATACGATTTCGTTCACCCACACGCGTACCCTCACTTCCACCTCTGTCCTCACTCTCCACGCCACAACAACGGTGACTTCCTATGCCGCCTGCGCAACTTCCAACCTCCTCTCCCAGACCTCGAAGAATAAAAGGATCAATGGCGTTTCCCTGCCCCTAGCTGGCCAAGGAATAGAACAGGGAATAAAGACAGAAGTGCAAGTCCTGCAAACAGAAAACCCGGAAATTTGTTGTGAGCACTGTGTCAAGAGGGAAGGATGTGCGTGGAGTATCTGGCAAGCTGAAGGTAGGGAGAAGGGGTCTTGTTATCTTACCCTCCTCTCCAACACATCGTCACAGCAGAAGAAGAGAAACAACGATAACAAACAAGGAACGGGGGAAGTGCGAGAGGCAGAGCAAGACGCAGGGAAAGCAGAGGCACAATGTCCAATTCAACAAGCAAAAGCAATTTTTGGGTATAGTGGCGGAAATGGAGAGGTCAGGTACGTGGTTAGTAATGGGTTATGTGGGTTTTTGACAGAAGCGTAAGAGTGGGTGGCATTTGGAAAGATCTGTGCAGGGCGCAATTCATCAATAAACATCTTTTTTTCTGTCTTTTGTACGACGATTTCATCATTACCCAAGAAGTTGTGAAATCTTTTTTGAGCAAAGCGTCAAACTTTTACTGTATTATCGACCAGCATCGATATCGAATTCTCAACGACGATTTCTTGATGACATGTGTTAAGCGGCAAGAACACATGAGCACATAGCACATCAAAGTCCAATATGGGAGAATGTACTCAAGGCTTTCTGATTTGGTATTTGCATTTGGGAGGATTTCGTTAGTTGTATGAATGTTGATGATTTCTTCATCGAGCGCCCAGCTTGTCCAAGGCACGAGTACCCTGTTCTTGCCACTCTTGCTTGGATATCCACATGCTCTCCTTGTCGGCCATCTGTTTGTCATTGATTAGTATGTGCCCTTGCTCTTTGCAAATATTTCAAGACTTACAATGTTTGCGAGGACTGCACCTCCCAAGAAGACCATATGCCTTCTTCTCGGCGGGTCTTCTATCCTGACCTTGAATTTCTGTTGCGCAATCATTAGCCGTGTGGATGTCATGTAAAATCTCAAGATTACTCACGCTCAATCTCTCTGGGTTTCCTTGCAAGACCTTTGTGAGCCAAAGTTGCTTCAATTCCTTTTCCAATCTGCTAGGAAGACCAGGGTACATGCTGCTACCACCAGACAAGACAATAGCCTTGTACAGACTTGATCTGACATCGACATCGGCGGCTTGAATGGTGTTGAAGAGGAACTCGGCGATACCAGGTTGTTCGACATCGACGAGGTGAGGTTGGAACAAACATTCGGGAGCTTCGAAGCGTTCAGAACCAACACGAATGACGCGACCGTCGGGGAGGGTGTAGGACTCGACAAGAACAGTGGTGTCTTCGCTGAGTTGCTTATCAAGAGCGAGATCGTAGGAAACATAGCAGAGCTTCTCCTTGATAGCGCGAACAGTCTCAAAATCGGCGGTTCTGTTGAGGGCGTAACCACGGCGGGTGAGGAGGGAGATGAGGTTGCGCGTGACATCTCTTCCAGCAACATCGAGTCTGCGGGTGAGGTGGTTGAGGACGGTACTCTCGTAGACGGGAACGATATGGGTAACACCATCACCACTGTCTACGACGACACCAGATGACAGACCCTGGGCGTAGAGGGCAAGCACGGCTTGAATGGCGACGTAGACACCACCAAAGTTGTAACGTTCGAACATGACTTCAGCCATCATTTCGCGGTTCTTCAAGGGGTTCATTGGTGGTTCGGTGAGGAGGATCTTGCGGCCGGTAGGATCGACCTTCATCTTCTCGAAGAAGGTGTAGTCCCAGAGATGTTGCATGTCGTCCCAGCGCTTGACGATACCGTTCTCCATCTGCATGGCGTCGCGTTAGCTTTCACAAGCATTTCGAGGGTATTTCCGAGGGCGGCGTACGGGATAGGTGATCTGGAGCATGGATCTGGCAGCGGCAGCCTCGTCACCGCACATGATGTCCTTGAGCTGGACATCTAGGCCAGTCTGCTCTTCGGTACGGAGGATTGGGCGACCGACGATAGACGGGTACTGTTGCTCGGGGAAGTTCTGTATAGAGTCGGCGTTTCAGTATGGATTGAGCGGTATATGGACGTGTAATGGTAGTTGGCGTACCTGGCCGGCGTAACCAGCCTTGAGGAAACCGGTTCCGCCATCGAGCACTGTGTGTCTGTCAGCGCATTGGACGAGCTGTATGAGGGCTGAATGCGCGCGTACCAATGGGCACGTCAGCCATGTCGAGTGTCTTGTATGAGTGAATGGGTAGAGTTGACGAGCTGGTCGACTCCTTGAAGCATCCAAGACCCCGCGAGATGCAGTTGGTGTCCACAGCCCACGCCCACGCCCAGCCAAGCCAGAGCCCCCGGAAGGCACGCGTCATGCTCCCGCTCCTGCCGACAGCTCTAACTTACTGCCTCATCCTCACCGCCTTTGACCATGAACATCTATCAGGAAACGGCCTTCACCGGCCATGTACATTTCATTGCTACTTCTGTCCTGCCCTAGTCCTACTCACACCATGTCCGAACACTATCCAACGTCTCTTGTCCATGCAATGCCTTCTATAAACGCCATGTTCCCAAGAAATTCATCTTCGTCATGCCCATCAATGTCTGGCTGCCATCATTTTGGCCTTTTTGCCTTTGGGTTCCTTGCACACATCGCAGAACCATTTGACTGTTGAACTTGTCAGTAACTGCATGAACAAAGACACATCATCGCACTCACCATTATCACCTGGTACTGCTCGCAGTCCTGTACACCCAAGATGGAACCATTCCATCGGGCAGTCGTCATTGTCGCATGCAATCATCTCGCCAAAACTGCCCTGTCCACAGTAGCAGTACTTGGGCTCATCACCATCTTCACCTTCTTCACCTTCATCCTCATCAACCACTTGTCCCGCCTCTTCACCTTCTCCTTCCATCTCGACTTCAGCTGGCTCGTCGTCCGCTTCTTGCGATGCTTCTGTTCGTCGAGACGTAGTCGTTCCTCGTGATCCATTTCCACGATCGCGTCTGTTTCTCGACACTGTCGTGACACGAGGCGGTTGGCTTCTTCGTGACGATCTTCCATGTCCATCGTCTTCTGAAATCTCCGAATCCTTACTCTCATCGCGACGCCTACCTGCATCTGGGCTGCGATTAAAGCTGGCGATCTGTTTAAGAATATGTGCTCCACTGCCGCTCTTGCGTCTGCCTCGGCTTTTTCTATCCTGTCCGGATGCAGAATGGTCTGGCGTGTTGCTACCACGAGAGCGTCCATTGTGAAGATGTCTGCCCCTAGTTCGTGACATGCCCACCTCAGGGAACGCCTCTGTGCGTGGAGTTGACGTTATCGATCCTCGCCTTGGTCGGACTTCGGTACTGGCATCCTCCATAATCACATCTTCGTTCTTCAAAGATTCGGGTCGGTGTTTCTGCCCAGTGCTCTCGGCCTTGTCGATGTTCATTGTGTCTTCTTCCACCTCTTCCACGCTCTCCTTGGCTTCTTTGCTTGACGCGATCGAAGGTGCAACTGGCTCGACAAGGCCATTGGTACTGCCATTGACAGATTTGTTGTCGGCGGCTGACGCTGGACGACTGACTTCTTTTTCGGGAAGTAGCGAATGCTGTAGGTTCGACGTGGAGTTTGAATTCGAGTTTTGGCGCATGCGGGAGGATGTAGGTCTGGAGATGGTTTCGGCTTGTAGTTGTGCATTGCCAAGCACGGGCGACGAGTTGGATAATCTCGGTGAGTTTGCGATTTGATTGAGGGCCGTGTTTCTGTCAATCGTATTAGCTGGTGTACGCGTTGTAAGGGTTCCGGCCTTGTATACCTCTTCTTTCCAGCTCCAGTGCCAGGGGCAGGACCTGGCTTTCCTTTCTTCTTCGTTGTCTCGACTGCTGGTGTCGATCTTGGTGTCGTGTTGCCAGCACCTCTTGCGGCTTTGGTCACGTTGCTCATATTACTTGCCGAGCGCTCCATGGCTGGTGCACCAGCAGCAGCAGGAGCCTTCTCGACCTTTCTTCTTTTGGTTGTAGCAGCACTAGCTGTGCCATTGGCAATTCCCAACCCACTGCCTTTTGGCTCTGCGTCTGCATTCTTTCGCGACTTTCCAGTTTGCGCTCTCTTTGTCGGACGATCGTCAAAGTCCGAATCCATGGCTTGAGCACGATTTGTCTTTTTGGTTTCGCGTCTTGCTTCTCCTCTAGCTGCGGCAATGTCTTGGTCGTGGACAGCTGCTGCAGCAGCGGCAAGACTGCTTGTGGCTGCAACGTCTCTTCTGTTGCGCTCGCTTTGTGTAGTTGTAGTCTGTTTCTTGGTGCGATTGTCCTGGTAGGCCCAGTGTGTCAGACTTCCCAGACGCGACTCTTCGCTAATCTCATTCTCGATGTGGGGCATGACGCTGTCGAGACGAGCGAGTTGTTGGGCAAGTGCGCGATTGGCTTCTGCCATGACGACGTTCTTCTCGTCAAGGTTGGTGATCATGTTACCAATGACATGACGAAGGGACTGGAACTCTGCGCGCCTTGCATGATCGGCTTGTTCGTCTTGTTGCGACTCGAGGTCGTCTTGAACGCGCTGGTCGAAGGTGAGAGGCTGGTTTCCGTTGACGACAGAGCCAGCCAGACTCGCCGTGGCGCTAGGAGGGGCGGTGAAGGATAGTAAGCGTGGAGAGGAGGGTTGATTGCGAGATAGAGGGGCGGGCTTATTCAGAATACTGGAGGTTAGAAACTTCAAGGCTTCTGTAGGACCGTAGACCTTGGCCTCGACCTCTTTCATTAATGTAATGTGACGCTGAACCTCACGCGGAAGGGCAGCGATCGAGTCGGCGAAATACTGGACGGCAGGAAAGAAGCCTGGTGGTTCAGGATCTTGGTTGTCATTGTTGTCGAGCTGGCCGAAGGTGCGGGCATAGTAGTTAATTGGTCTCGAGGTAGAGGTTCGCGGCTGGCGAGCAGACTGGCGACGGCCAGAGTTCGTATCGGTAGTGGCTACCGAGGCCTTTCTGACAGAAGAGGTCGGTGGCATGGCGGTTGCGTAGAGGGTGCAGTGCGAGGGGAATCAAAGAGACAAGAGACTGAGTGGCAGAAAAAAGCAGTCGTTGAGGGGATTAACGCAGGGATGGGACAGCGTGCTTCGGCATGGCAGAAGTGTGCTTGAATGAGGTTGCTCTGGTCTGCAAGAGAGTGGAAGGGCAGGACTGGGACTGATTGAGACAAGTTGGAATCGCTTTGGCTGCTGCTGCGCTGCTCATGCTCTTGTCTCCGCCTTCGCCAGTAGCGTCGGTCTCTGAAGCGCCGATGGCGCGCCCTGACTCGGCTTGCTTGAAACCTCACCGCCTTATGACGCGCTCCTGCCTCTTTCTGTCGACCTTTCTCCAATTTATCCTTCTGCCTGTCACGGATCATATCTCCCACCAATACTATGCAGAGCTGAGAAGTAGACGAATCAGCGACTCTTGCTTCATCCCGTTCATGCCTGCATGACTGCAAGGTATGATAGTAGCAAAGGTGTTATCCACGGCTCGTTAGGCAGCTGTCAATACAAGCTCGCAGAGTAGGTGTATATATTCTTCTCCTCTTTGGACCCAACATATGCGCACTTTCATATCATCTCCTGCCAATACAGCAACAATATACCTCGCTCTATCTTTACTGAATCTACAAAAAAACTTCAACACCATGTTTTTCGTATTTTTCTTCTAGGTTCTGGCCTTTTCGATCTTCCAGGCAGCGCAGCCTCTTTAAACCATGTCGGAAGCTACTCTCTCAGACAGAGGTAGAGCAATGGCGCAAACCAGTCTCAAAGCTCGCCTGCAACCACTCCTCTGCAATCTCTACCATCCAAAAGACAATCCCAATGGCATCGTCGACATGGGTACTGCCGAAAATGTGAGACAGCACTCTTCTCTCTAAACATCTCTCACCTCTTCTAACCACCATCCATAGCACGTCATGACCAAAGACGTCTCCTCCTTCGCCAACACCAAAATCCGCACTTCTCCCCACGACTTTACCTACGGCGAAGGTCCATGGGGAAGCGAACGCTTACGTACCGCCATGGCAAACCACATGAACAAATACTTCCAGCCTTTCTCTGCTATCTACCCCAATGACCTAGTCTTCGCCAACGACATAACTTCTCTCTGCGAATTATTTGGCTACGCAATTGGCTCCCCCAACGATGGTATTTTAATCTCCAGGCCTAGTTACCAAGCCTTTCCCGCAGATTTTGGCGCGAGAGCAGGTCTGAAATGTGTTTTTGTGTCTTTTGGCAACGTTGATCAGTTTTCTCCTGCTGCAATTGAGAATTACGAATCTACGCTTCTGGAAGCCAGAGACCAGGGCATTTCAATCAAGGCCTTGTTGCTTTGTAACCCCCATAACCCACTTGGTCGATGCTATCCTCTGGCAGTCATAAAAGCACTTATGCAACTCTGCAACAAACACTCTCTCCATCTGTTTGCTGATGAAGTATATGCACTTTCCGTCTTCTCCTCCTCCTCCCCTTCTGAGACACCATTTTCCTCTGTCCTTTCCTTTGACAGCAGTTCTTATATTTCTCCTGACTATCTTCATGTTGTTTATGGTATGAGCAAAGACTTTGCAGCTGGAGGATTGCGCCTTGGGTGTTTGTATTCGCGCAACACAGCGGTGTTGGAGGCTGTATCGGCGGTCTCGCAGTTTAGTTGGAGTGGTCCTTTGAATCAACTTTTTGCAGCAGAAATGTTGGAGGATGAAGAGTGGAAAAGTGGATTTCTGGAAAGAAGTAGAGATGCTTTGAAGGAGAGGTATGAGAATTGTACAGGTGTGCTGAATGAGTATGGCATAGAGTATTCTCCGGGATCTAATGCTGGGTTTTTTCTCTGGGTGGGTAGAGCCTCTTCCTTTCTTCCTGAGACGGCTTAGCTGACACAACTTCAGGTCAACTTTCGTCCTGTCCTAGACATGACAGACCATAAAGACGAATGGGCAGCCGAAGACGCACTCGTGGCAAATATGGAAGACAATGGGGTGTACATCACAAAAGGCTCGTTGCTGCAAGCGGAGCAAGCGGGATGGTTTCGAATCGTCTTTACGCAGGAGGACGATGTGATGCAGGAAGGGTTCAAGAGGTTGTTTCATGCGATTGGAGCGAAGAAGGTAGAAGTTTAGTGGGTGGTTGGATTGCTTATGAATGTAAATTTGGTTGGTAATGAATTGATAGTTGATCTTGTAGAAATGACTAGCCCTCCTCAGCTGAACTACCCACGGCATTCTCAGCACCACGTCGGTTCAAGTCAATAGTGTCTCTACGCAAGAAGCTCAGGGCAAACACACAAGGAACAGCCAAACAGCTGATCACAGCCTCAAAGATCAACGCTCTCTTCATAGAGTCTTTGGGCTGGCCACCAAGCCCACCCTTCAATGCATCCATGACGATGATGAAGATGGCACCAAGCAACTGTCCTCCTGCCCAACATATCGTGCTGCTGACTTCTGGACTAGCAGGGTATGTAATCTCAACCAGATATTCTAGTGCGCAAGGCAGCAAAGAGAACGAAGCTGCTCCCAATAAGGCGCAAATGATATAAGGCCCTGCTACCGTGCGAGTCTCTGGCATGAAGATGAGCGCCACATAGCCGATTGCAATCAACGGAACCAACAACTGTATTGTCCGCAGATAATGTTTCGTGCGATCCACGAATGGCGAAACAATTGCTGAAGCTCCCAAACCAACGAAAATCAGAATTGCGCCTGCGATGCCGGCGTCGGTTTCGGAAAAGCCATATGGCTCGAAGATTTGGTTGATTAGACTCGATACTGCGTTGAAGAAGCCAACGTATACTCCGAATGCGACAAAGACCAGGAAGAAAGCTTTGTTGCCTTTTAGCAGTGTGATTGAACCAGTGATATCGAGCTTTTCGATATCCCCGGTGGGAGAAGGAGGTGTCGGGGGTTTTGAAGGAATAACGAAAGCGGGCAAACATGCGACGCAGGACTGAGACATGTCAGAACCTTGACGCGATTCAGAAATTGATAGACTTACGACGATGGCTGTGTAGAGAACCATGTTTGGTACATCTTTTGGGTTGGTAGCCCAGAGGGGACCAATGAGCTGGCCAAGAGCACCTCCAAGAGGATTGGCCAGTGAAGCTATAGCTGTGGCAGAAACCCGACCAAACAAACCTTTCTCGGGGAACCAGAGATCACTGTAGCGAGTGGGAGCAGCCAGAACGAAAGGTTGTGCAAAGCCTATGATAATCTGGCCTACGATGACGGCTGGGAAGTGACCATGATGGCCAGAACGAGATCCAGCATATCGAATCCAATTGCCTATGAATAGCAAGAGGGCAGAAATAACGATCGAAGTCTTGGGGCCTCTGTGCAGAGCCCAGATAGTGAACGGAGATGCAACAACAAAAGCGAACAGAAACCCGGTGCTGAGCCAATTGATAGCACTCTCCGAAACTTGGAAGAACTGGGCAGCAGTGCTGGATACGGCCGAGAAGGTCAACCACTGCGGGTGATTAGCGTTGTACACTGAGAACATGATGAAAATTTCCAACACACATCCCAGCTGACGATAATATTGAGCATGACCAGTACGAAAAGACCGATGAAGCGCTTCTTGTATAACTTGCATGGTTCATCAGGACTGTTCAGGGCTGCTTGAGCGACTGCCAGATCGAGATCCTCCACAGTAGTCGTTGTCGGATTGAGAGGGGCCATCTCAGAATCATCGCTATGAGAATGACTAGAATCTATCGAGATACGGTCTATCATGGCAGAGGGAAGGTAGTTATATGAATCACGGGTGAGGGCCTCATGTCGCGATAGGCTTGGTCACGGAAGGATTCTAGGCCATATCAGAGGCTGAAGATGCGACAGCTTGGCGTGCATCCTTCATGTTGAAGCAAGCAGAAGCGACAAGGAGCGACCTATCAACAGCGAGCTTGAATGCGAATGCCCTTTGGTCGATGGGAGGGTCAGATTATTATCTGAAACCTGTCGCTGTTTGTAATGATTGAGTAGTCAAGGGCGGCACTTCCCCGTGTTCAAAAGTATATACGCGTATAGCTGTAGAAATGCATGATACTAAAAGAAGACTAGACAATTTTCCCTCAAGAAGCAACATTATATGAACCCTCAATGGATAGCATTTGTCTAGGAATGAAATTGTGCCTACTGAAAGCATCTACTTAAATCTGTGTTGTACTGGGAGGGTAATGGGACTTAAAGACTTTGGCACAGGGGGCGTCAATAGCGACAGGGTGACAGTGGATTTTCGGCGGAAAGTGTCGCGAGTCATGAGGGAGTGACGTCTGAGTTGTACATTGATAATCCAAGCACTGTTTGGCGGCGACGAGCTGTTTCCACCGCTCTTGATAGCCGACACTCTCTATATCTTGCTTCGAGAATGTTCTCTACTGGCTTCGAATCTTTGGACTAATTCAGCAATCGCCGTCTTTCTCTAGTCGTTCTCGCACGTCCTCGATCAACGACAAAGCCGCAGACAGGCAATGTACCAGTCATTCACCGGAGCATCGCGCAGACCACGCCAGGTCAACCTCTCGGGCAAGAATGCGAACCCCTTCGCTGCCAGCAACCCCTTTGGCGGTCCACAGAGTGCTGTACAGAACGCCCACCAAGATCGCCAACAACGACAGAAGCAACGACAAGAGCTGAACGCCGCGAAGACGATACAGAGAGTTTGGAGAGGTCACAACTCCAGGTCACAGACAAGAGATGGATGGCGCAAACAATGGGATGCTACAGATGCGACGAATATCGATCCGATACAACGCTTGAACGCACTGCTGCTGTTCTTCTCGCCCTCCAACCATAGCGATGTCCAACGCCTCATTTCCTTCGTCCACGACCACTCGCTTGACACGACTGCGTCAAAACACCATTTGCGCCTGGAGAAGGCCTGTTTGGATGCCTTACGGCAGCCTGAGCCTCAACGCGCCGAAGACTTGCTCGCTATCCTGACCTTCCTAGCCACCACGATACCCCATGAGACAGCGAATATCTCAATCGACTACTACACCACCCTCTCCAGACTAGACCAATCATCGCTTTCAAACTTCCAACAAGCTGTGGCAGCTCCTCTTGCCTCACACCTCCCCGCTGCCTACCAAGGCTTCGCCGCCGCCTACCTTACCACTCCTCTTGAACAGCCCGCCCTAGACCACTTCGCCCCCCTAGTCGACTTTCGAAAACTGGCTCAGGCTATTTCGGATCTACCTTCAACTACAACACTCGATACAAGACGCCGTTTATGGCTCCTTGCCCAATTTATGTATCTCAAGAAGGACAATGTACCCGCCTCGGTCTATGTGCCAGTCGTTGCGAACCTTCTCTCTTCTTTGGCCGACGTTATCGCTCCAGAAGCCCCTGCTCTGGACATGACCAACAAAGACTACGACCGACTAGTGCTCGCCACAAATCCTGCTCGTGTCCATCTCAACAGCTTCCTGAGAGATCAGCTCTCGCGCTTGGTTGACAGAGATGCCATCAGTTCGTTGATCCCGAGGCCGCCTGCTTCTTCAGACACATCAGTGCTGGACGAGACATCAGACTCGCAACTTTTGGCTAGCTATGCCCTGATACTACTGCGTATCTTTCCTCTACGTGCTGATGACATTCGCATGTGGCTTTATATCGGTCCGCGAGATCAGGCTTACAAGGAAGACACTGTGCCTGCAATCGCTTACTTCTGGAAGGGCATGCGCTCGACATCCATCTTTGCAAATATTCACAAGGACCCTCGAGCAGCTGTCGACCTTTTACGAGCGCCAAAGTCTTCTGTCTCTGCTTGGAAACCACCTGGCTATGAAGCAGAGCAATCCAAACGAAACGAAGAGTGGCGTGTCATTCTAATCTTCCTTGAGCTGTTTACCTTTGTGCTGAAGATCATGGACGATGAAGTCTTCCTTGGAAACTCACAGGATAACAACAATTCGCTCCCTATAGAAGACCTGAAAGATCTGACTGTCTTCTTGAAGAATCTGGGATTTGCCATGCACTTCAACTCTCAGGAAATATCAGAGTCTTTCGAAACAAGCCTCGAACCTCTGAGTAAGGCCAACCTGAGTCGCCACTTTGGTAGTAACACAGACACTACTGTATCAAAGCCCGAGGCGCCTCCACAGACCGTCTCAGTAGCAGGTACTGTTGGTATGAGTCTTGACTATGTGAAGGGTTTGGTCACTGGCCTACTCCGTTCCATCTATGAGCGAGACTCGAGAAGAAATTTTTTGCCAAAAGGACACTGGCTCATGACATCTCGACTTGATATGACTAATTTCATCACAGCCGTGGTCGGCGAAGATGAGCGACGACAACAATTGCAACGACAGGCTGATGAGGACGGCGAAGATGATGAACCCGATACAGAGTTTGATGAGGCCGAATTTATCTCCATGACACGTTCACAGCGGAACTATCAACGCAACAATCGACACGACAGTAGAGTACGATATCTGCAATCCGTTGCTCCTCGACTGGAAATCTTACAAAACATGCCCTTTATGATACCTTTCGAGACAAGAGTCCAGATTTTCCGCGAGTTCGTTCGCCTGGACATGATGTCTCGAAGAGGTGGGCACACAGACCCAGATCTTTGGAGGCATAGGATTGCGTTTGCATCGATGGGTGGTCCAGAAAACGAGCTCGGACGGCACCATGCAAGCATTCGCCGCAAGAATGAGTTCGAGGACGCATTCAGGCAGTTCTACAGTCTTGGTGATGGTCTAAAGGAGCCAATTCAGATCACTTTCCTGGATGAGTTTGGTCTACAGGAAGCGGGCATTGATGGCGGAGGTGTCACCAAAGAATTCTTGACCAGTATCACCACGGAAGCTTTCAATCCCGAGAAGCTCTTATTCACAGAAAACAGCCAACACTCCTTGTATCCCAACCCGAACAGCGTTGAGGCACACAAGGAGATGCTGCGGCAGTCTGGCTACCCTGATGACATGGAAGAGCATCGCGAATCTGTAAAGGATCTCTTGCAACGATACGAGTTCTTAGGTCGCGTTGTTGGCAAGTGTTTATACGAGGGCATTCTCATTGACATCAATTTCGCTGCTTTCTTCCTCACCAAGTGGGCTCTCTTTGGTGGTCGAGGTGCCGCGAAGAGAGAGTCTGGATACAGAGCTTCAGTCAACGATCTGCGTGACCTTGACGAGGAACTGTACCAGGGACTAATGAGCTTGAAGCACTATCCTGGGGAGGTTGCAGATTGGGGCACATATTTCGCCGTCAACAGCACAGTCACACTGCCCAATGGTCAGTCGAAGACTATCGAGTACGAACTCATACCCAATGGCACAGACACTCTTGTCGATTCACGCAATCGTCTAATCTATATCTCAAAAGTCGCCAACTATCGTCTGTCCCTGCAATCGAAGCGGCAAACCGATGCCTTCCTTACTGGACTCTCCAGCATAATCCAACCAAGCTGGCTCAATATGTTCAACCAACAAGAACTCCAAACCCTCATTGGCGGTGCAGCATCAAGTATCGATATCGCCGACCTCCGTGCCAACACCTACTACAACGGCGTCTACCAGATCGGCGACGACGGCCAAGAACATCCTTCCGTCCAGCTCTTCTGGCAAACCATGCTCGAGCTTCCTGATGCAGAAAAACGCAAAGTTCTCAAGTTCGTGACTTCGACTCCTCGTGCTCCATTACTCGGCTTTGGGTCTTTGAATCCAAGGTTTACGATCAGGGACTCTGGAGATGACGAACACAGATTCCCTACTGCGAGCACGTGTATCAATCTCTTGAAATTGCCTAGGTACACGAGTAAGGAGATGTTGAAGGAGAAGTTGTTGTATGCTGTCAATTCTGGCGCTGGGTTCGATTTGAGTTAGAAGAGATTTTGCATCTTGGAGTCTTGTGGCGTTTTCGCGGGACCATTGGGTCTAAACATGCATATACATAGATTAAGGCCAAAGCATCTGTTCTGTAAACAGGCTACTAAATCAGGAACGACCGTTCGAGAGAAGTAGGAAGTTGCCCCCCCGTGAAGAAACCTTCTGAGAAAACAAATGCTCGAAAGGGAAGATGAAAGCATAACGATTGCATTTCTTCTCCTCGAACTTGCGATGATTCTCTTTCCGACCACGTTTTTGTCCCATCATAATTAACTCACGTTGGTAACTTTATAAGTCTCAACCCTTCCGAGTTCACCACCTTTTCTCTGATAATCAAGAACACTCATATCTGTCAAGAATCCAAGTGTCAAGACTTCACATCAAGGCATTCAAGCAGCGATGGATCCTCCCACTGATCCGCCTCCACCATACTCGTTCCTTCAAGTCACGTCTCGTCTCTCTACTACACCAGACCCAACATCCCCGACCCCAAAAGAACCACACACGGAACTAGAAATTGGTGATGAAGCACTTATCTACGAAGAATGGGAATACCGCGCTCATCCTTGGATATCCATCTGGTTACGCCGCTCTGGGACTAGATCTCCCGACCACGTCAACGTCTCCTATGGCATCAACAAAGATACAACTCGCCCTCCCTTGCACAACGAGCCAGACATTTTCTTCACTTGCCGATTCCAACCCAGGAGGGGAGATGCAAAGGACAAAGACAAGATTCATATGTACTGTTGTATCGTGACGGGTTTGACGGTCCTACACCGTGAGGCTGGAGGAATGTCTTGTGATTGCAACTGGTGGACGTTGAATGATCCTTCTCATGAGTGTAATGTGCGCTCGTGGGGGTTGTCGTGGATCAAGAAGTGGTGGCAGACTATACAACTCTGGGACGTGATATGGGATCATGATCAGTTGTGCTCATGTGGGTGCTTTGATGTTGCTGGGTAAGGGGTGTTTGCTTAGATATGCTCTATAGCAGGTCTCCTTGTAAGACACCTTCCTTAGGCACAGCTCTCTGAATTCTCTCCATGCTCACATCTCTGGTTTCGAGGACAATCGTGCTTTTCTGCAGCTTTCTATGTCGCTATCTGACACCGTGAGAGAGGTGCATGCATAGTTGCAGCACTCAATGAAACAGTATCAAATAGCGTGCCTTTGTTGCAGACAATCACTAGAGCCCTAGGCTGAGAATCGTTTGCTAGTGTCGTTTGCTGCCAAACACCGACTTTCACAACAAGGGGGATCTTCCTTTGTCAGATATTTCACTCTCACTCTTGCTTGCCTACAACTTTCCCTCCAGCGCAACTTCTCATTCATACTTGCTTCCAACCACGCGACTTTCTCACGCGATCTCATACCACAATATCAGCCTTTGCACACCACAATGCCCTTCGCTGACTTCTTAAAGCCTCGCCGCTCTGGCCTACTTGCACTGCTCAGATGCATCGACGAAGGAGATCGCGATGAGCTCCACTACATAAGTTACGATATCATGTCTGACACGCGCAATGCATCTCTACCGATTTACGATCTTAGCTGCTCTGCTGCCGTCATGGGTCTATGCCATGCTAACTGGTTGCAAGCTGAGGTATTTCCATTGCTAATGGCTTGTTACTTATGATTCGCTGCTGACACCGCGAAAAGGGAAGTCGTCTTCTTACTGCTCACGCTTGTGTGTTGCAACGCGCTGCTGCAGCTACCCTCAACCCAAACGCCATCGACAACATTGATGAAGAGCTTCGTGGCCTTTTGCTGTCACGCCTGAACGCAAAGCAAGTGTCGTCTGCTCCGCCCACCGGCTTGTTGAAGGTGGCTCCAAAGGCGCCGGGAGCGAAGGCGCCTATTCCTGGATTTTACAGCGGTCCGATTGCCGATGTGTCTGAGATGAGACAGCTGTATCGTGACCTCGGATATGCTCACAAGATTGAAGAATTCGATACATACCCTGAGAGAGTCATGGACCACGCTACCTTGAGAAAGGCTTGGGAAGAGAGAGCTCGCAAGTTGGTATGCACGTTTTGATTCTTTGCTTCTCGATCCACTTACTGATACTGAAAACATTGACGAGGGTCTGATTGGCTACCTCCTGGTCGATATGGAGACTTTCAGCAGAGATTTCTCTCCCTACTACAACGTCAGGTCTGAAGATACCGTCTCGAAGGTCATCGTCGCGGTCGATCCTAAGGGTATTTCAAATGTTGTTGACGCCAACATCATCAGCGGCTCTAGCGCGACAACCAACAATCAGCAGACCACCGAGACTACCGCAAGTGGTGGACAGCAAACTCAGGCAGCCAACGACGCCGAAGCAGAAGCTCTCGAGCGCAAAAGAGCCAAGAACCGCAAGAAGAACCAGAACAGAAAAGCCAACAAGAAGGCTCAGAAAGCTGAGCAACAAGAGGGAAGAGCCGCCAACTCAAACATTGCAGGCCGCCTGGCTGAGAATTTCACCCTCAAATCAAGTGATACTTTTGTCAACGATAGTGGCTTGATTGAAGGTGTCAATGCATGGACCATTCAAAGTTGGGTTCGCAAGTCTGATGACGAGAAGGAAAGCAAACAAGGTGAGGAAGAGAACTGAGAAAAATTAGGAACAGGAACATTGGAAAAAGGAAGATAGCATAAGGCAAGCTTGACGAGATGAGCAAGCTATGTCTCCAGAAAGGGATGTGAACAGAGAGATCAGGAGATGTGATGACTCGCTGCGGAGTTCGTACTGCCTGAGCAGGAATATTTTGCAACTTTGCAGCTGCAGATGAAGAGCTGTGATCCATAGGGAAGCCTAGCCAGTCTCCATAAATTGAGCATTCGACCCATTTCTCTTGCTCATCTGGTAGCGAAGTCAAGGTAGCCGAGGGGAACCATAACGATGCCTAGATTTGAGAAGGCTGTTGCAAACGCGGTGTGAATTATTGTTTTAATCCTTCGGTGACGAGAAGGATTCTGCTTGTCAACTGGAGGTCGCAGCAGTTCGCTACACAACCACGAACTCTGCCACTATTACAAAACGAAACTACTCAGCAATATCTTGCAAGCTGTGCAACCCACTAATCACGACTTTCCTTTCCAAGGCTAATAGTAGACTGTTTGCGATGTGCTTGTTGCCAGTTTGCTGCGCGGCAGACTTGAGCTCAGAGGTAAGTGCTTCGGGTGCTCTTGCAGTGCACACAAAAGCTGACTCGGCCTGGTAACAGTTTCTCAATCGTTCCATCGAATTGAACATGGAAGAGAAAGAAGACTTGGACCTTGATCTCATGATAGTCATCATCGACGACCTCGACAAGACATACACAGAATTTCCAGAATTGCCCATGGCTGCCACTCATTCACCAGCGCCGTCCAAAGGAAAAATCGCCAGAGAATGCTTTGAGATGCTCTAGAGATTGAAGGCAGATACGGAATCAGATATTGATGTCGAGAACTTTGCTGGTTTGGACGAGAGGTCTGTAGAACATGACACCGTGTTGATCGTACAAGCCTCTGGAATGACCGGAGAGATCGAAACTGTACGCGGAGCCCTTCGAGAGACCATTATGGCACTTGTAAATCCGTGGGTTGTGAACAGAAGAGTTTGCCCTGCAAAGAATGATATTCTAGAAATGCAGAAAATGAGTTTTAATGTTCGTCGAGACAAGATCAGCTTGTATCTGGCCAGATGTTAGCAGCGGTTTCAGACACGTTGGCAACACATGCTGCACGAAGCTGATTCTGCAACTTCTGTTCGGGGGTCGCTCCTTCCAGCGCTGTTCTTCGTACAGCTACAACACACTTAAGCAGCCAACTGCCCCCCGAACTGTTTGTGTCTTCTAGTTGCCGCCTTGTGTTCCTACAAAGGGCTGCTCTTCGATATTCAACTCCGATAGCAAGGCCAGCACGCACATCACCGCATCCATCTGGGGGCAGCCTTGCATGTGACGCATTGGCGTTCGCCTATCCCTGAAGTCGACTTCAATTCGCTGTAGCAAAGCCAGCAACCGCATCGGAGCGCCCATCTTGGAGCTGAGGCTTGGATAATGCATTAGCGTTCATGATGCATGCATAGGATTCATTGGGCTTGCTCCTTAGCTCACCGCCCTCTAGTCGCTGGTCCAACTGGACATGCTGACCTGCCCGTGTGCTAAAGACAGTCAAGAACTTAGCTAACGACTCCAAGATATAAGGGTCATCATAAGCTAAAGAAATTACAATTGCGATTCTCTGGCCATTAAGATAACCTTTGATGGGTTCCTCTCTATGGGAGACCATGTTCTCTAGCTATTGTGGCTGCTTCTAGCACATGGGGAGGGGGGTAAATGCAAGCTACCATGATCAGCAGACCACGGCTGCGGAAACATCCCGTGTATTCGGCGCAGCCTTGTTCAAGGGAGGCTGTGATCTGAGTCTCCCAACATGTTACAGCATCCTAAGCAATCTCGTTCCTACATGCCTGTCTTTCCAGCCTTTCACGAAGCTCTCTTCCTGATTTTATCGCTATCGAACACTCATTTCGTGCCTCTAGCAACTGGTTACTCCTGATTCTCCAACTAACGACCATGGCCAGCTCCGATCTTTCTCCAGAGACTTACGCTATCGGCATTATTTGCGCACTTTTTGAGGAGAAGGCGGCAGTAGAAGCAATGCTAGATGAAGAGCATGAGGCACTGGATCAAAAATCGGAGGATCCCAACAGCTATACTTTCGGCAAAATTGGTAAGCACAATGTCGTTATTGCCTGCCTCCCAGGCGGTCACCAAGGCAAAGCTGCGGCTGCTACTGTTGCTATACACATGACACGCAGCCTTCCTATCAAACTCGGTCTCATGGTAGGCATCGGTGGAGGGGTACCAAGCCAGATACCCAACGTTCGGCTAGGAGATGTGGCAGTGAGCCTTCCAGTAGGCACACACGGAGGTGTCATACAATACGATTTAGGCAAGATGGAGCCGGACGGCTTCCGCCGTAAAGGACATCTGGACAAGCCTCCAAAGGCACTCCTAAGCGCTGTTACTTCACTTCGAGCAAAGCATGAGAGGCATGAGCCTGATTTTCCGAGATATCTCTCCGCGATATCAGAAAATCGAAGGATGGCGAAGAAGTACGGCTTTCAGGGATCTGAGAACGACCAGTTGTTCGACAACAACAACCAGCCCCTCACTCGCGAGCCACGCGAAGATGATCAACCCCTCGTCTTCTACGGTACTCTTGGTTCAGGCGATCTGGTGGTGAAGGACAGCGAAGCACGAGATTTGCGAGCAGCAGGTGACAAAATCATCTGCTTCGAGATGGAGGCGGCGGGACTCATGAACGATTTTCCTTGCTTGGTTATCCGCGGTATTTCAGACTATGCCGACTCACGCAAGAACGACCGATGGCAACCTTACGCAGCTGCAACAGCGGCTGCATATGCAAAAGAGCTCTTGAGTGCAGTCAGTGTGCAAGAGATAGAGAAACTTGGTCCTGCGAGTACGATTGCCACTGTAAACTAGCGGATCAATGCTGATACATATATTTCAAGGAAAACATTCGGTTCCATTTAGCCTTAAAGGCATCCCTGCAATTGATCACTTTGTGCAACGTGATAAAGAGATGCAGAAACTCGAGGATTTCTTCTTCAACCAGATGTCGCAACCTGTTCGTCGCAAAGTATTCGTCGTCCACGGTCTTGGTGGCATTGGCAAGACACAACTTTGTATCGAGTTTGCTCGGAAGCACCAAGCGCAGTACACCGCAGTCCTATGGATGGATGGATCATCCGAGGACGCTTTGCAACAATCATTTGTCAATTCTTTTTTTATGCTACCACCCGAGGAGATGCCGGTAGCACTAGTCGAAGCAGTCAAACGTCAGGAAGCCAGTCCAGAAGTCATAGTACAAGGAGTGCTTGACTGGTTGTCTCTTCCCTCGAACCAGAGATGGCTTCACATCATCGACAATGTGGACCACGATTTCATTGTCAAATGTAACGATCCACTAGCCTACGACTTGACGAAATATTCTGCACAAGTAGATCATGGCAGCTTACTCATCACAAGCAGACTTTCGACATTGGCGATACCTCAAAATGCTCATCAATTGACAGAAATGAATCTCGAAGAAGCACGTGCACTGTTCGAGGATCACAGAGGGCAGCCAGTATCGGGTCAACCAGCTCGCGATGAGTCGAAAGACCTTGAGAGCCTTCTCCAAAAGCTCCAGGGTATGCCTCTTGCTCTAGCTCAAGCTGGAACATATATTCGCCATACCAATATGAGCATTTGCGAGTATCTGGATTACTACAACAGCACTTGGGACGATTTGGTTGAAGCACAGAATTCGTATCCACTGCAAGAATATGCTCACAGAAGCATGTTGACTACTTGGAGGATCTCGTATCAGCAAGTGGAGAGTCAGGACTGGGAAGCAGCCACACTATTGAAGTTGTGGGCTTTCCTCGATCCAAAAGATATGTGGTATGAGTTGATCGCTTGTGCAATCCGGCTTGAGTCTCAAATTGACATACCAGAATGGCTGTCAACACTGGCTAAGACACATTTGAAGTTCCGAGGTGCGCTTGGCCTTCTGGAGAAATATTCTCTTGTAAACAACGGAACAGATAACGACAACTATTCTATGCATGCTGTCTTGCATTCATGGTGTCGTCATCTAGCATCCACGAGTAGTAAAAGCCAGGTCTTCTCTGAGCTCGCAGTCAGCGTTGTCGCGCAGATGTTGCTACGCGAGGACGACAAGGACCGTGCAGCCTTATCAAGACGTCTACTCCCGCACGGTCAACAACTGCTGTGCCGATTACGACTTGGTGTGGTATGGAGGCCATCACATATTCCATCTGGAGCATATACCAAATTGGCCCAGATCTTTGAATACAACCATGCATTTGATGAGGCTGCGGAATTTCACGAGCGCGACTTGGAAAATAGCGAGAAGGTTTACGGTGAAGATGATACGAGGACCCTGCGAGCTGCGTACACCCTTGCTGATATGTATACGGAGATCGGAAAATACGCAGAGTCACAACAGCTAGCTGAGCGCGCTTTGGCTGTCTACGAGGGATTGCTCGTCTCGGATTCCGACGATTCTGCAATCATCTCGGAGCAAATGATAGGCACCCTCATATGTCTAGGCAGAAATTTCAAGCTCCAAAACCGGCTGGAAGATTCAGAAGACATGTTTAAGAGAGCGGTAGCAGTATCTGAACAGCATCAGCAAGAAGATGCAACTTATGGACATGCACTTCCAGCCATGATTAGCCTGGGCCACATGTATATTCGTGAGGCCAGGCACACAGAGGCGGAAGTCATCTTTGAGCGAGCGCTATCAGTGAGTTTGAAGGTCTTTGGTCCAGATAATCGATTCACTTGTAGAGTCTTGTCAGGGCTTTCCGAGGTTTACGACAAACTTGGCAAGGTTGTGGAAGCGAAAATGATGGTCGAGCGAGCAGCAACAGGGTTCGAAAAGATAAAACCTGAAACCTGCAAATACGCTTTCGAAGTTGCTAGAGAGAGGATCGAGTTGTTCGAGAGGCAAGGCAAGCTCGCAGAAGCTTCGGAGCTCGCTGAGCGGGTCCTAATAGAAAATGAGCACAGATTAGGTCTGCATCATCGATATACAATACAAGCCGCCTCCAGGCTAGCCGGCCTTTACAGCCAGACAGGCAGACGGCAAGAAGCAAGAACCTTGTGCGAACAACTGATTTCGAGACTCGAGCATACGTTTGGTCTCCACGACCAGTTCTCGTTACGCGTCATGGATTCCCTCGCGTGCGTCTATGCCAACAACCTTGAAATGCTATCTGAGGCAGCAGATCTATTTGAAAGAGTACTCAAGAAACGTGAGGAATTGCTGGGAGCAGATCACAACAAGACACTACAGTCGGTTTACAATCTATTTTGTGTCTACGGGATGCAGGGTGATAAAATTCGAGAAGCGGAGATGCGTGAGCGGGTTTTGAAGTAAAAAAAAAAATGTGAATGTGAATGTTCCAGCACGCAACATAAGGCAGACCAAAACTCCGATCCTGCTACATCTGGGCTTTCTCAAGAGCCTTCAGATAGGCTTCGAGGGACCCCAGCTGAGACATTATTCATGGACACGATTGATACACATCCGTATCGGCCAGATTTCTGAAAAGGCGCTCTTCTAATAGATTGACAGCTGAAGCGATCATGACCACATCGCATTCTTCAAGATCTCTCTACTCTGTGTGGCTACCAGACTGTATAGGACTCTAGGTAAAGGTCGGTACAATCCTCCTCGCCTTACGATCTTCAAGTCGTTCAACCATGACCAAACCATACATATCTTTGACCCAATCGCATACTACACTTCTTGTATCCTTCGGGTCAATGATCTGTTCAACGCCAAACGCATTCGCCGCCCTGACCGGATTCATCAGGCGCCGATACTCTGTATCCAACTCCGTATATTTCTTCTTCATCGCCTCTTCACCTTCTTTCTTTGCAATCGCAGCCAACTCAGCTCGATGAGCAACTTGAATACCTCCTTCCAGCGGCAGAGACCCCCATTCGCCACTGGGCCATGCCACCACCGATCTCGGTGACCGCGAATCGATCATCACAGCACCAGCAATACCATAACATCTTCTTGTGACTACAGAAAAGATGGGTGTGGTGGATGCGAAATAAGCTTTTGCAAGCTCTACTCCCCATTTCATGGTTGCGCCTCTTTCTGCCGCTGTTCCGATTGCATAACCAGGGATATCCACGAATTGGACGATTGGCAAGTTAAACACATCGCAGAACTTAATCATGCGGGTGAGCTTTTGGCTGCCGAGGGGGTCTAGAGCGCCGCCGGTGGGGGACTCGCAGTTGTTGGAGATGATGCCTACGGGACGGCCACCGAGACGTGCGAGACCGGTGATGGCGGTGGTGCCCCAAAGACGTCCGATTTCGAAGAAGGAGGTTTTGTCGACTACGGAGGTGATGATCGTGTATGGGTTGTACATTCGACCTTGCTTCCGCGGGATGATGCTACGAAGGTTGATGTCTTCTCTGTTCACGGTGTCGCCGGACCAGCTGTCAGGCAGCACTGGGGGGGCTTGCAAATCTCCGCAATCAGGAAGGAATCCCAGTACTGTTTTCAGCTGCTCAAATGCAGCTGCTTCATTCGGTGCCAGATTGTCGATTGTTCCATTGCGACAATGCACGTCCGGCCCACCCAAATCCTGCAGAGTCAAGCCTTCTTCGAAAGTCGCTTTGGCAACAACATCGGGTCCTGCATTGAACAAACTCCCCACATCAGCGGCCATGACCGAGAAATGCGTCGACACCACTCTCGCAGCACCAAGCCCTATCGCCGGACCAACCACAGCACCGAGATTAGGAATGCCTGCATCGAGTTGCTTGATTACTGCCGGAAAGCTCACTAAAGGTGGTAGATAAGACCATCCCTGTTGTTTTATGGTCGTCACTGAGCCGCCTCCCGAAGACCCATCCACGAGTTTAACGACAGGAATTTTAAGTTTCAGTGCTGTTTCTTCGCCATAGAGAGTTTTGAAATGGCTAGATCCATCTGCATGGCCAGCTCTGATGGCATAATCGTCTGCGGTGATATAAACACGACGATGCTGTTTGCTCACCGGACATGTGATTTGTCCAAACCCTTGCGGGTTATTGCTAGGCACAAAGCCCTCGACACTTTCTTGCAATGCATTAGTGGGCGAAGTCTTCCAAGTCGTTGTCCCTGATACTGCGCCCACTTCGCGGAAACTGTCTTTGTCAAGGAATAATTCAATTCGTTCGCGAGCCCACATTTTTCCAGAGGCTTTTTGGCGAGCATAGCCTTTTGAACTAGCAGGTGGGTTCTTTGTGATGGTTTTCATGGTGGCCATTTGAGCCATCAAATCAGAGTAGTCTGCTGGAAGTGCATTTTTGGCTTTTGAGCTTCTTTTACGCTGTTTCGATGGTGGCGCAATGTGCGAAGATAGTTGTGAGAGCCGGGAAGTTGCTTTGTTTGATGTTGTTTTTTGAGACTCGCCATTGTGTTGGCTAGCAAGGTATGGTTAGCTGTCAAGATATCTTTCTGGTATGTATATGAGAGACTACCTCTTCCTTGGACCATCACCAGAGTCTCCCATGTTGCCTTTATTTTGATGACGAGGATGCGCGATATAAAACTGGAACAATTTCGTGCAAATCCTAGGTATGCACGGAATGAGATTGAATGGTGGTATACAACGAGTCGTCTTCAAAGATGAGGTGAGGTAGCTCTCGAGCATGTGCCTCGGCTCGGCCTCAACGACCAACCCCGCGCTCTGGTCCCTCATCGTCAACGACACCTACGCGACACCGAGGCATGCGATGCTTGCACGAAGACTCTAGACTGAGCAATTAAGACTCTCATCTGACCTGTTCTCGAAAGCCAGTTGAGGGTTGGATCACTTGATCACAACTTACCACCAGCAGTAATGCCTACCACGATACAACGACCCATCAAGAAACTCCTAGTTGCCAACAGAGGAGAAATCGCAATTCGCATTCTACAATCAACACGCGAATTACCAAGTCCACCGGAAACGTATGGCCTCTATACATCCAATGATTTGACTCACATATCTCTGGGACGACCAAATCATGCAATCGAGATTCCTTCGCCAGCAACATACATGGACATTCCTGCACTGGTGCAACTAGTAAAGGAAAGAGGTCTTGATGCCATACATCCTGGCTATGGCTTCCTCTCAGAAAGTCCTGAGTTTGCTCGACAGATGTGGGAGGAAGCGGATTGTATGGTAATCGGGCCAGGATCCAACATTCTCGAAACCACTGGAGATAAAGTCGAGGCCAAAAAGCTCGCTGCCCAGTTCAACGTACCTGTGCTGCAAGCCATGACATCGCCTTCTCAGAAAGCCGAGGACATCAGCATGTTTGCGAACAAAGTGGGCTTTCCAATCATGATTAAAGCCGCAGATGGCGGAGGCGGCAGAGGCATCAGATTAGTCAGGGACGCAGCAGAATTGCAAGCAGCAGTACAAAGATGCATCGCAGAGAGCCCCTCCCGAAAAGTATTTGCTGAAAAGGCTGCTGTGGACGGCTTCAAGCATATCGAGATTCAAATCATTGGAGATGGAAAAGGTGGCGCCAAACATGTCTGGGAAAGAGATTGCAGCATGCAACGACGCTTCCAAAAGATTGTTGAAATTGCGCCTGCTGTTATTGAAGACCGGACTACTGTGGCTCGAGTTATTGCAGCGGCAATGCGAATTGCACAAGGAGTAAATTATCTCGGCCTAGGCACATTCGAGTTCCTGGTTAATGTCGACAAGAACGAGTTCTACTTCCTGGAGATCAACCCAAGGATTCAGGTCGAACATACGATCAGCGAAAGCATAGCAAATGTAGACTTGGTGCACGAGCAACTATTGTTAGCCCAGGGGTTGGCAGATCACACCGCCGACCTGCCCACCACCGCAGACGCAAACCCACCTTCCAGATTCTCTGTACAGCTGAGGTTATGCGCCGAAGATCCAAACGCGAACTTCTCGCTCAGCACTGGCAGTGTCACCCAAGCAAGATTTCCAAGCGGAAATGGCATCCGTGTAGATTCGCATATTGTGCGAGGTGCAGTCATAGGATCGGACTTTGACAATCTCCTAGCCAAGATCATTGTCACCGCATCGAGCTGGCAGAGCGTAGTAGTCAAAGCTCGTCGGGCACTTGAAGACACGGAGATCGTCGGTGTGAAGACCAATCTGGGTCTCCTCCGCGCGATTGTTGCAGATCGAGAGTTTGAGAGTGGCACAGCGGACAATCAATGGCTCGAGAAGAATGTTTCACGGCTGCTTGGGGCTGGCGACAGAATTGGTGAGCGCATACAGAATTTGAACACCAGTCTACCTGCTGTGGATGATTCTGCAAGTCAGTCAAGTGGTGGTAGTGCAGTCGGAGGTGCATTGTTGCGGAAAGGCAATGCATGGGCTCTGAGTCTGTCACCCGTCGAGACTTCGGAAGGGAAAGCAGTTCGAAGTCATCATGTGAAGATTGAAAAAGTGTTGAGAAATGACTTCCCAGACACACTATCTGCCGTGGTTGCAGTCAGCACATCAGGTGCAGGATCGCAGACATACAAGATGTCGCTCGAAAGTACGGGTGCAAGTCAAGCGGCAGTCAATTCGAAGCACAAAAAAGGGGATGCAAGCAACAAAGCGCATGTCATACTCCCAATGAACGGTAAGTTAGTCGAGATGCTTGTCGAAGAAGGAGAAGAGGTGAAAGAGGGACAAGTAATTGCTTTCGTACGCCAGATGAAGATGGAACTGGAAGTGCGAAGTCCAAGATCGGGCACAATAACGTGGGCTCTGGAGTTGGAGGATGAGGAAGGTGATGATGTGGAACAAGGTGTGCTGCTTGCGGTTCTCAAAGATGAGCATTTGAGCGATGCAAGAGAATACAAGCTCTAGTATGTGTCTGCAGAGGAAGGAGAGATAGAAGGTGCGAACAGGACTACCTCATCCTGGACAAATAAAGACAGCTAATTAATCAGGATTCACTTAACAAAGAGGGTTAAAAAGTTTAGCTCGGCGGTTTCGGGATTCGGGAGGAATTGAGCGGGTTGCAACTGCCCCGCGATGGGATTCCGAGTGTTCTACCCGCCGAGGGTTCTATCCGATGCTATCGGCATCCATAAAACAAGACACTTTCACATGATCAATTGACTCGTTCTTTCCGTGATTGCGCTCGTGCAGATATACTGTTTTCCAGTTCCGCTGTCTATACCACAGATTGTATAGCAGATTTGGAGTTTCTAGCTTACCAATCGCTCAAGTAATCAATTATCAGAGGGCCGTGTTTCGGGGAAGCTACAGTCATCAGCGACATCACAAAGCACCTTCCACATTTGCGCCAATTCACCTCGACGTCAACTCAGCACTTCTTCTGCTCTTTCGCGACATTTCTTCTCTGAGTCGCATACTCCTCCACATACACACTCCATGGCAGACCATTCCGGCGACCTCGTCTTTGACGACATCCCCTCCGCTATCAAGGCCTTTGGTAATTGACCCACCAACCAATCCTCTCGACTCTCGACTAGCCCTCTAACTGCTCCCTCCAATAGCCGCTGGCGAGTTTGTTCTCGTGCTCGACAGCCCCAATCGCGAAAACGAGGGCGACCTCATCATTGCAGCCTCAGCCCTCACTCCCGCAAAAGCCTCGTTTATGATCCACCACACCTCCGGCTACCTCTGCGCCGCCCTCCCCAACGCCCTCGCCGATAAACTCGACCTGCCTCCCATGGTCGCCGCTTCTTCAAACGCAGACCCCAATCGCACCGCCTACACCATCACCATCGATGCCTCCGACAACGTCACCACCGGTATTTCCGCAACCGACCGCAGCACAACGTGTCGCTTGCTAGCAAATGCAGATGTAAAAGCCTCCGACTTCAGAAGACCTGGCCATGTAGTGCCGCTGCGCGCAGTTGCTGGTGGTGTGCGTCAACGACAAGGACACACAGAAGCTGCAGTCGAGTTTGCAAGGCTGTCAGGCGACAAGAACCACGTCGGTGTTATTGCAGAGATTGTTGAGGAGTCAACGGAAGTCCCTGGAAAAGCTGAAAGAGGTGGTCTGCACATGATGAGGGCGAAAGAGTGTATCGAGTTTGGAAGGAAATATGGCATCAAGGTTGTCACAATCGAGCATTTGAAGGCATATGTGGAGGAGACTGAAGGAAAGTTGTAAATTATGGAAGAGATATGATGTACAAGTAAAGAGCTATGGTTTACATATGAGGGAACAATTGGATCAAGATCTGGAAATGCTGTCCAAACAAAACCCTCTCCCGAGAATGTACAGAGAGGTACAAAATCATTCAAGTATGGCAGGACTTCCTTTTGAATCGGAAGAGAAGGCCACTCTTGTTCAAGCATCAATTACTTCACAGGACGCTTGGGATAGAGTCTTCTCGAATCTGGCTTACCAGGAAAGAAAGACGAACCACGCCTCAATGAGAAAGAAATAGATCGAGCAGATACAATGCTATGCAGAATCACCCATCAATTCAAACCCCTACATTCTACTTCTCCTTTTGCTCCTCTTTCTCCACCGCCTTCTCTAAAATCCTCAAAGCAACCTTCTCACCACTCCAATACGCCCCTGTCGCTGTACCAAGCGCAACAAACGGACTCGTATGTTCTCCCGCAATCCAAATACTCTTGTTTGGCATCCCCTTCCTCATAGTTTCAATATGTTTATCTCCATCCTCCAATCCAACTTGGAAGTTTGCATAACTTCCATAGCCGGCTAGTTCGTCTCCTGCCCATGCGGTTGCGAACACAGCCTTTGGGACGCAAGCAGGGGAGGAGGAAGAATAGTTTGGGAGGAGGGAGATGTAAGGGTGGAGGAAGGCGAGGAGAGCTTCATCGCGTTGGAGTTGGGGTAGTTGGGCTAGGGATGCTATGTGTGCAGAGCAATCACCATAGATATAGAACAGCAGGCTTGGATGTGCGAGGTTACCAGGGAATGCGGCGAGGTTCATGGCTTGTTGGTCCCAGTTGTGTGGGTTTGTGGATGAGGCGTAGGTGGGTGCTAACCAATGGGTAAAGCCTGGATAGTTTGAGGTGTGTGTTGAGGAGGAGTTTTGGTGTAAGGGTGTTGTTGTTGCTGTTGTGTTTGGAGTGGAAGTGGTGGTGGTGGGGAGGTGTGCTGTACCGTTGGGTTCGCCTTTTGTGGATTGAGCTTCTTCCCAGAAGGCGCTTGGGAAGGTGATGTAGATCTGTTTGTCTTGTTAGTTTGATGCTTCCCTGGGTGGGAAGTTAGATGGTTTACCTTATCCAAAGAACCATACCCGATAGCATCAATAGCTTTATCCAGTTCTGGAGTCAATCCATCGACAAACACGTTCTTGTTCCTCTTCAACCATCCCAAAGGCGCCGTCATGACAACCTCGTCAAACTCATACTTGTCGCCTCCCTCCACTTCCACCTTCACCTTATCCTCCTCGTTCTTTCTCTCCTTGATACCTGTAACTCTAGTCTCCAACTTGACCTCTGCCTTCTCCAACGCAGGTCTAGCCACATGTTCCAAAATCTTAGTGTACGTTCCCGCAACGAACGGATTCTCACCCTCTATACACTCCTCCAACCAAAAATACTTCAAACTCTGTTTCGTTGTAGCACTTCCCACATAACTACCCCAAAACTCGCATACCTTCAAGAAGGTCCGTCTTTTTCGTTGCTGTTCTTCTGTTTCCAAGTCTCTCCAGAGTGTTTCTGCTTCTTGCTTAAAGTAATCCATAAGTGATGTTTGAGGGTCGATGGTGGCTGTGTTTTCCCTGCTATACTTGAAAGCTTTGGAGATCAATCCGTCTTCCCAAAGTATACGGCCAATTTCCTCTGCATCATCTTGACTCAAAGGTTTTCCATTAGTATCCAAGATCCTCTGTCTCTCATCCCAATAATGCAATTCCGTGCTCATCTTCTTCGCGATCTCGAAAATGGGATTATCGTCCGTTCCATGGATCCAATTCGGTCCTAGATCGACCGTATGTCCGAGGTGTTGGCTTTGTCCCACTCTACCACCTACACGGTTACGAGCTTCGAGGATGGTGACGCGGTGGCCGTGAGAGAGAAGCACGTCTGCGCAGCGAAGACCAGAGAAGCCAGCGCCCACGATACCGATGTGAAGTTTTTTGGTGCTGTTCATGGCGGCGGCGCGGAGCATTGCTTCTTGATCCTGGGAGGTTTTCTTGTCGTCGAAACTATTGAGGCCACCAGGGACGGGAATGTTGTTTCCCCACATTTGATTTTTTTCTGTTCTGGTGATTCAAGGGCTAGAAGAGAAATTCTTTGTCAGCGTCAGTCACTTGTATGGGGCAAAAGCTGGAGAAATCGAATGGGAGAATTGAGATAGAGAGATTGTGGTCAAAGTGTTTTTTCTTTTTCTGTGCTGCTTGGTCTGTTGGATGCAGACAGTGCAAAAGAAACACCTTGGCTTCTTCTAGGATACTCTATATCTTGTGATACTTGGAGATAGGGAGGAATAGAAGCGTCACAGACTCAAGATACGTGTTCTTTCGGTGTATGTACAAACGAAACAGCAAGCAGCAAGAACAACTACTTGCTTTGAACAAAGAAATCAACATTGCTTACCTACAATTTCGTGTTGCCGTCAAACGTATAGGTATAGACAAGACAAGAAGAAGCCTATTCGGCGGTTGATGGGAGAGTTCGAAAGGCGGTCAGCGTCGCTCAGAGCCGAAGACCTCGTATTCCACCTTGCTGTATCTCGTGTTACGGCCGTGATCCTCCATGTCGCTCAAGGTATGAGCCTGTAGCACAAGACTCATGACTCGTATCCGTCGACAAGAATCATGCTCGCGAGAGATCCGAGAATGACTCGGTAGTCGATAGTCGATACCGTCCCGTTGCTAAAAGCGCAAGCGCCGATGTGCATCGTCTGAGATGGTAGTCTTGACTCGCGGGCTGTTGCTGTTCGTGTGATATGTATTCTTGTGGTAGATGGTACAAGAGTTATCACTATTCGCTCCTTCCACTCTGAGCTTGCTCATCATATTACTAAAGTGCGAGACATGTCAAGATGAGCAGGTTTCGCCACGAGTTACTGCAATGCTATCGGCAGCTCAGAAAGTGTTTCAGAGCAAAAGAGGTCGCGACATCATTCTCGTGATAGGAATATTCATTCTGCGTATCGTAAAAAACACACGGGTATCAATGAGGGTCCGAATAGACCTGCGCATTCTTCTTCGCGCAAGCCATTATGCAAAATCGCACAAGCGTGCCTCCACTTCCTCTCATCCTCTTGTGTCCACTCCCCAGCCCTCTAAGCCTTGAGCTGAGCCTCAATAGGAGCCTTCAAGCTCTCAGGCTTGGTAGTGCTAGCCCATCTACCCTTGACCTTGCCATCCTTGCCAATCAAGAACTTTTCAAAGTTCCACTTGACTCTCTTCAAACCCATGATACCGGGTTGTTCGTTCTTCATCCACTCGAAAACGGGCTCGGCCTTGTCGCCGTTGACGTCGGTCTTGCCGAGAACAGGGAAGGAGACGCCGTAGTTGACCATGCAGAATTCTTGGATGGTGTCGTTGGAGCCGGGGTCTTGAGAGCCGAATTGGTTGCAGGGGAAACCGAGGAATTCAACGTCGTTGGGGTGGGAAGCCTTGAGTTCTGAGGAACGAGTTAGAAGAGAATGCGGGTAACGAGCGAGGAATGGGATAAGCGCACCCTTGTAAAGCTTCTCGAGGCCCTCGAACTGAGGAGTGAAACCGCACTTGCTGGCGGTGTTGATGACGAGGACGACCTTGCCCTTGAGCTGGGAGAGATCGTAGACGTTGCCCTTCTCTGCACATTATCGTCAGCTCTATGTCGCTCGTCTCCCTGCGGTCGCGACACTCATCAACTTACTGTCAAGAGGCTTGAAGTCGTGGAAAGTGGTAGCAGAAGCCATTGTGTTCGATGTCGCAACTTTTCTGAAGCTAAAAAGAGATCTCGTCGCAAGGTTGATATAGGTGACAGAAGGTGTAGAGAGTCGAGCAGCAGATAGGAAGCAAGCGGAAGAAGATAGAACAGGCTTCATATACAAGTAATTTATCGTATCAATCCTTGAACCACAACGCTCCCCTTTGGAATGATTTGTGAGCAGCGCACCAAGGCCCGTCGGCTTTTCTGGAATCTGGAAGCCTTCACATGTCGCGACCCCTTCCCGGATGACGAAACTTCCGTCCTTGTTCTTGATCTATTCGCCGAGGTCCAAGTTTCCCAGCATAACGATAAACTTTCGCTTGACAGAACTGCTGGCTAAAACTTTAATCCACTTCGTATCGCGAAGATCTCTTTACGAGCAATGCGATCAACAATAATCTCTTGATTTGTGTTTTGCTCACCATCCTTGCCCTAATTCTTTCTACTACGAGGACAACACTCATCAAGTATCTTGTATAAAAGTTATGGTCAGCACCGGGTAGATCCGTATTCCTCCCATTGATGACTGTCATATGAGCACTTTGTCAGATGACGGTCGTGTCATCCGCTTGTATCTTGCAAGATCAATCATGTATGCCTATTTTATCTATCTAGAAATGTGCTTGTCGCTACATCGGGTGCCCAAGCATTTACGAGTAACACGAGATCACTCCAAAAAGCCGAAAGAAGTAAAGAAAGAACAAAATACAAAAACGAGCAAGAACATGTCGACGAGAGCTGGTACAAACAAGCTGTTGTTGTCGACTCCGGAACTGCTGGGGTCCGATCTAGCTTCTCCACCTTCCAGGTGAAACCGAGATCTGTGTCTCAATCTCTTGTCCTGACTCGCTGGGCTTCTCACGATATCCTCTGATCCGCTGGCGGGATGTGTCTTCCTTCAATGTTCCATCTTCCTATTCCGCTGGGTTCCAGGTAAGATCTCCGTGTCCGGGGGTGGTTCTACGGCCCAACATCCGTCTAGCACAGTTATCCTCTGGCTGGGGTAGTTCCGTTCATGGGAAGGGCTGTGGTATCTGTTCTCCAATTGTGTTCTGGGTCCTGGACTGGTTCTTCATTCATCCGAATTGACGAGAGCGCCTCTGCATCTCATTGACCTGAGTCTGCCATTGCGCAGACATCTGTTGCTTGCGTGAATCTACTGCAAGCTTCTGCACTAGTCTCGGAGATGCAGACTCCTTCTTTGTTTCACTGGCGGTCCTTCTCTTCTTCACCTTGTCTTGGGATTTTCCAGCTGCTCTTCCTGCACTGGAGGCTGGAGGTGTCTTGGCTGCTTTGTCCGGACGATAACCATGAACGCGCTTCATGTGGTCGAGCAAGTTGTACGCTCTGGGGAATCCATTGTCCGGGCCGGATCGGTCACAGTCTTTGAACTGACAGAGGAAGGGTTTGTTTCCGTGTCCGTGGAGTCCATGAGCCTCGCGTTCGTGGCGGAGAAGACAAGCGGTAGACGAGAAACGGTTGTTGTTGCAGTTTTGGTGCTTGCAGCGGAATGGCTTAATGTGTGAATCAATGTACTTGCTGTGATATCATGTTAGAAGCGACTCTTGGAGACAAAGAAACTCACGCACTCGTAGTTGCACTTGAGCTTAGTAGCCTTGTGCTGGCATCCTTCAGAGGCCAAGAAGGGACAGTGATAGCTGCCGTCCTTGCCAGGTTTGGCGGAGTACAGAGGGTCAGTACGAGCCCGTCCGTCAGTATCCTCGGTCCTCGTCCTGGTTGTGGCCGTGGAAGAAGCTGGGCTGCAAGGAGTATCCCCATATCCGTGAGGAGCAACACTGCCGACGGAACACTCAGAAACGTTGCTGCCCAGAACAGGAACCTCAGGCTGTACAGAGAATGGCACCATGGATCCACTGGAATAACCTGGCATGTGTGTTCTATATTGTTGGATAGGGGCTCCATATGGTAGATCCAGCTCGGTACTTGGCAAAGGCATTGCCGGGACAGATTCATTCGAGGTCACGGGCACAGTCATCCGGCGGTGTCCAGCAATCTCCTGGATCTGGGTATCCGATGGCATGTGGTTGTAACTTACTGCAACATCTTGTGGACAAGCTTGAGTATATAAGCTGTCTACCCTAGCGTGACCAGCACGAAGGCTTTGGTTGCTATATCCAATATATGGGGCCATGGGAACTGGGTTGCCTACAAATCCGGCTGTCTGTGGGATAATCCTAGGAAGGTCTTGTCCTGGGATATCCATGGCAAAGTATGGCTCGGCAGAGGCTTCCGTGGGGGAATACCAGGCATTGAAAGTGGGTTGAGGGACGTCCATACCTTGGGCAGGGAAAGCAAACATTTCGGTGTCGAACACAGCGGGCTCCGCAAATGCGTTGAAGTTGGGCTGCTCAGCTACCCAGCTTTCAGGTCGACAGGCATCCATAATGGGCATATCCTGTGAAATCGATGGGTCCAGTGAGGGGAAGCTTACGTCCGACGCGGGGAGAGTGTAGGCACTCTGATTCGAATCACTCATGACTGGCGAAAATGGGGCGGCTCCTGACAAGAACATGCCATCCGTCCATCCAGGCGTGGTATAAAGGTCAGTCTCCGGAATGTGTTCCATCTTGGTTCCCGGTGATGTGGATGAGTAATGAGCGCTGTGGTCCATACTGTATGAGCTCATTGAGTCACACGAAAAGATGCCAGAGTCCGAAGAGGCGTCTTCCAAAGAGTCTACAGGGGAAGCTGGAGGTGTCAAAGAGGTGGTGTCCCAGACAGATGAATTCCAGTGGCAGATCTCAGATGGTGAAGCAAACAAAGAATTTGTGCAAGTGGAAGGGAGAAAATGACAGTTGCTAGATAGAGAGGAAAAAGTCAGCGACAACGACTCATTGTAATGCAGCAGCTAATGTATCAGAACAGTGAGAAAGAGAGAAGAAAGAAGTAGCCTGCTTCATGTTAGCCCAAATCATTACTTTTATCTCATTGAGCTCTACCAACCAATCGGTCGCCCAGTGGATAGTGTGATCCAGATCCGGACTTGAAAGGTGGTCGGAGTGTCTGTCTGTGCAGAATGAGTATCGTCAATAGTGTTGACAGGTCCGGTCATGGGGATGTTGAAGGGAGCTGAGTATAGACTCAGTAGGATATGTCAAAGGTTATCCAGGACAAGATAGGAGGATGATTACGTGTTGGAAGACCAAGTCGTAAAAGCTTCTGTTGGTATGAGGGTGCAAGAGCCAAGTGACGGGTACCGCCTCGACAAGGGCTTGAAACATCTAGCGACGTGGGAAATGTCCAAGCCTCTCTGAGCCGTACAGCTGTTGGCGACATGACCAAAGACCACAACAAACAGAGTCATGCTGAGAGAAGAGGACCTTGCAAGTCTGGTGTGACAACAGTAAAGCAATAAGGATTCCTGTCCGATGAGAGCTAATGCTTTGGTGTGTGGAAATGTTCCTGCATATCTCGTCAAGGCACGATTTAGCGACTTCCTGAATCTGTCTCATGGCGACTCCGAGGAACAAAGGGACCAAATCCGGTAATGAGATGATCGCACCGAAAGCATTACAACAGACAAACTCAAGCCAAGTCTTCTTCATATAAGTTGACTGACAACAGAGCTGTCAATGTAGCAAGCAAGAAGTGTACGAGTGTTGGCTGACGAGAGAAGATCCGGGCTCTCGAGGTACTTACCCGGTTCCCAAAGGTATGTTGTGCTACAGTGATCCGGATATTGTCCTTGGCTGGTCTTGGAATGGTCCATCCGATCCGGTTGGGTATCCTTGTGTGGCCTGGCATTTTGGGCATATATAGTCCTGGGATAATCCAAATGATTTCCTAAAAAGGCTGGCTCCAAAATGCATGAAAGCAAACGGCAAGGAAAGAACAGTAAAAAGGCCCGGTCGGGCAAACATCCAGGTAGCTTGAAAGCAAAACAAAAACAGTAAAACATGGGTCAATACCTGTCCAAATATTCCTCGCGGGTGCGATATGTCATCCTGGTAGTGTGGTAAACTGGCTCAAATATAAAGCCTGTTACACTTGATTGTGTTCTTGAGATGTTTTCTTGAAGCAAAACAATGTGCAAAAGCACGAGAGACAGGAGAATGCCAAGATAAAGTAGAGAGGAGCGGATTGGGTATCAGCAGAGGAGAAAGGCAGAAACGAGTTGGGCAGCAAGCGGGTTTACATATGCGAGACCAGAAGTCAGGCCGGCAAGTGGGGAGTCTGCAAGCGCCAGCGTGCAATTTTGCCGGACAAGGATGATGAAGCATGAGATTGGCCGAAGCAGCGGTGCATTGCAGCATTGATGTGATGGGATGATCGCCTACAGACGCGTGCGGATTGTCGGTGATAGTCAGGAGTGCGGCCTCAGTGTGTGGTTGGCCAGCATGTGCATTGGCAGAAGACGCCCGTGCCTGCACAAACCTGCTTTGACGGTAAGAGAGTCATTTCTCCCAGAGATGCACCGATGGTCCCCGACGAATAGCTGGCTGGGCGGTAAAGATGATGGCGTAACCTCAATCTATCGCGGACCTGTCAATCACCCCCGTCCTTCGCGTGTCTTGTGCATTTTTGGAAACATGCAAATAAACTTGCTGACCTCGTCATTTCCAGCGCGACATCACACACTCTATGAGTGCTCATCACACTTTTTACCCGCAACCTTCCAACTCGGAGAGTCTCTGGAAGCGAGGTTGTTGTGTTTGTTTGCCAGCGTGTTTTCTCAAGAAGCGTGCGTGGGAAGAGAAGCCCCGACTTTGCGGTCCGTCTCTCACCGCTCTTATCCACGAGTTGAAATCGGGCATTTCTCTCAGCGTCAACTATTTCTGCTCTGCCTTTCGGCCGAGAGCTGCTATGGTACATATCGAGGGCAAGTATAGGACGACCGGCATGTCCTTTTGTGGCTTGCTTGCCAGCACATCTTGGATGCTTTGAAGTTGGCTACAGCTGACTCCCAACCACGCTGAATGAACATGCTTGGCGCATGATTGTGTAATCGCATTGAGACAGATTGTCATGACTGTTGGAGAGACATTCCTTTGCTGATTGCAGGTACCTTATGGTGTCGCTGTTCGGTGTGCGAGGTTGCTTCTCGCGGTTCCATTTCTCAAAGCTTGTGGTACGACCCTGCTTGACTGGGATTGTAGGTGCCCGCCAGTGCTGAGGCTCAAGAACCTGCCTATTCTAAAGGCAACCAGATATACGATAGGAACAGTTTGCAAGAACGACCAAGAGTGTCTGCTGTGTTTGGTGGTGAGAGCTCTTGACATTCGAGTCAAGCATAGAGGAATGCGATGTTACGTGAGTGACAAATGTACTTCAACACACGATGATAAGGGAAGCACAAACATGGTGGCACTTGCACAGGTTCATTTTTTCACGCGTTCTGGTGCGCTTGCAGCAAGCAGTCATTGGTTGAACATGTTGGTGGAGCCTTCTGTGGAAACGAGTGTATTTGATCTCATCTTAAGAGCTGTCAAAAGGCCTCGATTCAGGAAGGAGGATAGGCCAAGAATTGATTTGAGCAACATGAAATAGCACAAGGAAGTGTTTGTGCATGAAGTAGGCACAAAGAGGGTTCGGCAGGATGCAGTCAATAAAAGTGTTGAATTCTGACAGCCTCCTGTTGATGTGTAGACCATATCCTAGGAGAAGGACCAGGGGGTGATTTGCTTCTAGAAGAGAATTGATGCGCAACGGCTTCCGGTCTGTGAGTCTGTGTCTCCCGTGTGGAGCGGAGCAATTGGCCAAAGTAATCTCAGCTCAGCTCAAATTCATGAACATTATCTTACAGCCTCCTGATTTTTCTTCTTTCGCTCTTTCCTGGTATCGACGATGAAGCCTTGATACTTGGCCTCAAATTCGGTCAAGGTAGCATTGAATTGTGGACGCGGTGGAATCAACAGGTCGTAACACACTCGACTCAGCAACCCCGCCTAACCCCTTTCTCCTGGCTCTCATCGCTCAATTGCAATGGCCGTCACGATGCATCCTCAAGAGTCGCCGGCCCACTCGAGGCCTGATCCATTTGATGATCTCAGTGCCGCTCACGACTACCCACAAACATCATTCCTCGATCCCAGCACACCAGGCTACACCGACACAGACTGGAAGGCCATGGCTGTTCTGCAGCAAAATCAGAGTGCCTATGCTCATCAGCATCCCTCTTTGATCAGTCCCTCCGACATGCAACAACCACCCACGCCGAGGACCGACTCATTCGCCAATGGCGACGCCCTGCACAGGCATCTCCTAGTCGAGACTGCCATGTTCGACAGCTCACGATTCGACATCCTGGCTATCGAAGAGGTCGACGCCTTGAAGAAAGAGAAGACAAAAGTCGATGCCCGTATTGAGGGAACACGTCGCAAACTCGCTCTCGAGAGCAAAGTCCGTGAGGCCGCTCGCTCCTTGCACCGTCTGTATTTGCAAGAGGGCCGTCTCTCGCAAGGCCGTAGAAAGAGCTTGTTGGGGGACAGAAGACTTAGTTCGTCCAGTGTCAAGAGCAACAGCGCCGGTCAGGCTAGCGAAGAACTTGCTCAAAGCGAGAAGAAGGTTGAAGAGCTGGTTCAGATTCTGGTTGGTCTTGAAAATCGCAGACAATACATTGAGAGCAGGCTCTTGTGCCATACGGCTGCTGTCTTGCAGGCCGCTCATCTTCAGCGCGAGGCTGAAGCCGCCGACCATCTCTCGCCTGACCATCTGCCTCACATTCGCGACTACGATCAGAGTGTCCACAGCGATGTCTCGAAAGGCCAGTCCATCATCCACAACAGCCAATTGAACGATGTCAACACGCGCCTACAGTTCCTGAACGGCCAGATGCGCTCCCTCATCTCACAAGCAAAGAAAGGCCGTGCAGGCAGCATCGACACTTCGCCCGACGACATTCCATCCGCCTACCCAGAGGACGACGAGCCTTCGATTCGCCTCAACAATCAGCTCGAGCAGTTGCAAGACGGCATTTTTGCCCTACTTGAAGAACACAAATACATTGCTCAATCACGCGAGGATGCAGATCAGGGTCTTGTCGAGAAAAGGCTGGAGGGCGTCAACAACCAGCTATTCACCTTCCTCTCTGGCTACGAAGGTATACAATCACCTCCACAACCCACTGGTCAAGGAATTCAAGATCAGATCAGCTACCTCGAGGAGAACATTACAAACGTCGATCACATGCTGCAGCACTCTGCATCTCTTCAGGACTCTCATCAAGCCATGACGAGAGATCTAGACGAGGCACATGCCAAGGCCAACACTCACGCTGAGAAATCTGCACAACATGAGGCAGTTATGCTAGGCCTCTGGGGAATCATGTCTTCTAAAGAGTCTGCTGCTGCCAACAGAGATGTTGACTTTGATGATGAAGAGCTCGAAAGGACCACATCCGAGCCTTTCAGCACTGAAGCCTTCACATCCAAGGTTCAACACTTGTTCTCCCGCCACAACGACCTCGAGTCCCAAACTGCTATCCTAAAGAGACAGATCGAACAACAACGCGAGCTCGCTGGAAAGTCTACCAGCGAAGATGCTGCTCGTGCCAGTGAAATCGAAGAGCTCAAGGAGCGTGAGCAAGAGGCACTGGAAGAAGTTGAAGCACACAGCAAGCGTATCGAGCAACTTGAGGATCAGATCGTTGAACTCGAGAACAAGATTTCCGAGCATCAAGACGAGGCAAGAATTGCAGCCATTGAAGCACAGCACAAGGAGAGCGACCATCAAGACCGTCTGGAGGAGTTGACTGGATCTCTCAACCAGGCCAAGGTAGCCAGAGATACTGCAGAGGCCAATCTGGCTATCAAGGCCGAAGAGATGGATGACCTCGAGGCTGAAATCGTACGTCTCACCACCGAAGTCGCAATGGCCAAGGCGGAGTTGGATGGTGCGTACGGCAGTCGATCAGAACGTGCCAAAGAAGTGACGTCGCACCCCGAATTCCAAGAGATGGAGCAAAAGTCCAAGAGCATGTCGGCAGAGCTGGAGCAGTTGAGACATGACAAGGGCCAACATGAGAGCCAGATGGCCGAAATGCTCGGACTCCATCAGAATGCCGAGTCCAGAGCCAAAGCGCTGGAAGGAGAGATCATCACGCTACGCGAGATCCAGGCAGCAGGCACACGCGACGACGGTCGTATGCGCGCATTGGAGAAGGAGCTTGCCGACATGGCGACTGACTACCAAGAACTTACGCGCGAGACGGTCGAAATGGAGAAGGAGCGTGAGAAGCTTGAGGGAGTGATTGATTCGCTTCGTGACAAGATGGATGCTCTGGAGGTGCAGCTCAGCGATGAGAAGGTCAGATGGCTTGGTGTCAGAAGCCCTGGCGGCACACCAGAGTTGGGTGGCACAAGGGAAACGACCAGCACCATGGTGCTAAGAAATGAATTCAAGAAGATGATGAGAGAGACTAGAGCAGAGGGAGTCAAGTTGCTAAGAGTGAGTACCATTCCTTGGGTCATTCAAGTAGATCAGACAGCTAACAGATGCAACAGGCGGAACAAGAACAACGCAGACAGATCGAGTCGCAACTTCGCAGTCTCCGAAGAGAACGCAACGGAGGTGTCAGTCCACGTCTGGGAATGAACAGCCCAGGCCTTCGCCCGACTTGAGGTCGGGAGGCGGTCGTTTCGAACAATAGAAGGATTGGTCTTTTGGCATTTACACGAACAAGGAGTTATCAGGGACATGTTACAAGAGCATAGGAGATCATGAGCATCATGGAACTTATGAGCATGAGAAAATGGAGAATTAGAGGACATAGCGCAAGTTCTTAGAGGTGCTAGTCAGCCAGTATGCTTGCAGGTACTGATCAATTTTGTCTACCTATTTTGCTTCGCTGCATCCAATTCCCATCAAGGTGAAATATTTTGGCCGAATCTGAAGCTCGGACCAGCGACGAGAGAGTGCTTTCTCTGGCATTCTTCGCTCCTTCCAATTTTTTGCATAAACACAATTGACGGTCAATCACTCGAGATGGATTCAATTATACGGCGGAGATGTCTTGCGCATCTCGCCCGCAGTCGTATACTGGGTTTGCGACACACGAGCACCGCGACAACCACAGCGCCGTCGCCAGCCCGACACACCTTACCTTCAACCACATCTCCACTCACCACAACCTCAAGACCGAAATCTTCACCTCCCACAACCTCAAGACCGAAATCTTCACCTCCCACGTCCTCACCACCAGTCAAAGACATCGTACCTCCGAAACCAGTCGACCTCCAACGCTACCACGTCTCCTCTCCACCCACACCAGCCCAACAAACCTACGCCCATCGCTACTTCCAAAACCCAGCTTCCCCTCCCATCCATCTCTGGACCGCCGCCAAATTCTCCACAATACCTCGATCCCCATACCCCGAAGTGTGTTTCGTAGGCCGCTCCAATGTCGGAAAGTCTTCCCTCTTGAACGCAGTGTTCGGCCGTCCTAAAGAGAAAATCGCAAGAGTGAGCAGCAAGGCTGGACATACGAAGACGCTTAACGCGTTTGGCGTAGGAGGCAGTCAAAGAGACACAGCAGCCAAAGAACCACTTAAGCAATTGGTTGCAGGAGCTTTGGTGGTGGTAGACACACCTGGATACGGCTACCACTCTCGTCAAGAATGGGGCCCCGAAATTAACAAATTCTTCGAAAAGAGAAGGCAATTGCGTAAAGTTTTTCTACTTGTCGACGCTTTACACGGTATCAAACCTAGAGATCTTGTGTTGCTGCAACATTTCGAGACTGTGGGGATTGATTATCAAATCATTCTGTCCAAAGTGGATAGGATAGTTATGACGGACTCTAAAGTCCCTGGAGCTGAGAAACTCGCCCGTCAAGTCGCTAAACTTGACAAAATTTACCAAGAGGTGGAAGAACAGTTGAGTACACTGGATGAAGGCAAGAGGAGGAAGAAAAGAGATGTTCTGGCTGCGAGTGCTGAGAAACAGATTAAAGGACTGCAAGGGTGGGGTGGTGGTGCAAAGATTGGGATTGAAGCTGTGAGGTGGGCTGTTCTCAAGGCTTGTGGACTGGATTGCGATGAGCAAGGAAACAGGAGATCTTTTGAGAACTTCGAGCTTCAGGCGGCAGAGGAGGATGAAGAGGTTGTGGCTTGGAGGCCTGAGAACTGATTCTTACGTCGACAAGCTGGTCTTTCAGTCCAAACTGCTTATTAGAGGTAGTCGTCGGTTGAAGCCTGAAACACCACAAGACAAAATTCTCGAATGCTCATCATAGACCAAAAATTGCATATCTCTGCAACAAATCAGCATATCCGGCAACAAGACCACGGCTCAGAGGTCCCTGACAAAGCAACCTTGCCTACAATGGTACTTTTCCTCAATTTTGGCAGTACCAGGTCTCGAGGCTTCACAGACAAAAAAAAAGTGTAAAAATTTGGATATGATGGTACCTGTGGGGTTTGAACCCACGCATCTCTCGATAGTGGTGTTTTCGTCATATATCAACTTAAAACCACCGCCTTAGACCACTCGGCCAAAGTACCCAGACTCTAGATTCAATTTTTCTGGTCATATATGAAGTTTTTGGTATAGAAAACAAAAGTGAAGCCTGAAAACCGGTGATCACAGAGACGAGAGGTGTTGCAAGCATCTGTAACTGTAGCATCACTTACGTCGCAAAGTCTGTACTAGCTTGGCACCGGTCTGAACTGCTAGCTACCACGGATCTGCGCGGTTTGCCCCGAAGCCTGGTTTACGGTCACTTCCAATTTTGTGAAAATCAAACATGCTCAGGTGAGAGGTTACATCAGAAACAGCACCTGTTGGAAGTGTGCCGTCATGACCATATGCCAGCAGTGACCTGGCTGTAAGGACTAGCTTCCGAAGGCTGTAGTTGCTTACAGCACTTCCTTCTCTGACCATAGGGTTGCATCAGATAGCGGTGCCGGATTAAGACACCGTCCAGCAAATGGAAAAGGGATATCGTTCCAGTTCTTGTTTCGACATTACTATAGACTCCTCTTCGAAGCTTCTACGGACCTGCGAGTCTCGCTACAATTCTCGAAGATGACAAGATCGCATCTGTCCCCCATCAATACATACTCTGTATTGGCAAGCCCGTCCCCTAGGCCGCCTGTACTCAACATTGAAATACCTGAGAACGCGAGATTTGCAAATTTACAGCATGTGTCATCCGCATCGGCGGTGAGCATTTGTTCACTTTGCAGAGACCTCGAACCTGGCGAAACTCTGGCGGTGCACAAGCCGTTTACACAAGGCATTCACAACGACGATTACATCGCCATGTTTCACCTTTTCGGACCACAGAATAACGCACTCAATGTCCCTATCATCATAATTGAGCTGGGAAATGATGCAGATTTTACTATGTGTCAGTGTTTGAACACCAGGGCAAACGTATCCGTCTCTTCGCTATGCAAGGACATGAAAGCTGGAGAAATTCTAGCTGTTTACAAAGATGGCAGCAGAGGAGATTGCAGAGACGACTTCGTGGGTGTGTTTTGTATTTTGGAATCATTTCCCGCGGCCATTGAGATGGAAGGTAGTACACAGAAGCACTCGTCGAGAATCAGCTAAGCAATTGACCGACAACCATCAATGGGGAAATTGCAGCATGCGCAGCATATCCAATCAGGTAATCTGAAGGATAAATCGCGGTTCGCCAGGTAAAGACTGTCCTACACCTTCCGTATCCGCCAATGTCGCACCTTCGTCAAGCACAATGATATTGTCAGGATAGATCGCTCCCAAACATGCCAAAAGCTCGAGATTGTTGCTGCATTGTATAAGGTGAACACCTCCCTCTTTATCCGTGATAAGCCCAGTAGAGCCAAAACTTGCAAGGAAATCTGCTGCGGAGTGAACACTCGCAACCACTTTCTTAGAAGCAGACTTCGAAGATTGAGCAGAAGCTTTGTAGCTGTAGCGCCAGCCACGGGAGATCTGGCCGACATCTATGGTTGAGCAATTCCCATTGGCGTAGGACTTTTGGAGGTGCAGGATGCGAGTTGTCGACTTAGAATCTGTTCTCCCGTCAATTGCGAATGAGCAATCTGTGAGTCCATGCTGAGTGGCATCTGAATTCGAAGACTGGCTGGGTTGTGGAACATCGATGCGAGGAGTAGTGTAGTAATCTGCAAACTCGTACTCGAAAGACACTTCCGGGGTTGCATCATCGATAATGGCAGGGATGTAGCGTAGCAGACGCAAAGACTGTCCTCCCACGACTGCTGCAGGCAGAATGACACCATATCGGTATTGAAAGCCATAAGCATTGTCTGCAGCCAAGTCCCGCGCCAGGAGAGATTGCGCAGATCTTACGACAGCTTTCTGCGTTGTTAGTTTTGTCATGAGCTCAGCGATAAAGCTCATTCGATTTGATTCTGTAAATCTCATGCCTAGTCGCTGCTTCCCCTCTCCAGCAGTGATTGGAATAACGACTTCCTCATAGTTATCAAACGGCAGAAGAGCATCTCGGAGCAGTACCATCTGGTGCAAATATTCGTTGTACATCTGCATTAGGTGACCCAAGCTACGAGGTCCAAACATCAATAGCGTGACTGCAGGTTTCAGTAGATGTCCCTCACAAGGGCTACGAATAGCATAGTCAGGGTCGAAAGAGACATCCTTTGTCTCGCGAGCATAAGTGACAAGAGTCTTGCCAATCTTGACAGCTTGAGCTGCGAACTCCTTGCGGCTAGCATCTTTTGCAGAAACCTCGAGACTGGACTCGCGAGTGCCAAGAGCGAGGTTGGAAGCTAGATTGTCCAAGAGCATTTCGCGAGCTGAAGGTTGGTTTGGTGGTGAAGGGCTCAGGTGGTGCAGTACAGTCTCGAGCAGTGGTGCACAGCCTTCAACGATTTGACGGGCTGTGTATGCTCCAGACGGTAGGGACCAGCCTGTACCTTTGACTATAGTGGACCCGTCATGCCCAGTTGGTACATGCGGAAGAGCACGTCCGATGCTAAGATTCTGCAGACCCGTGACTTGAAAGGGTTGGGTGCCAAGTATGGGTGACATTGTTGCAGATGCGAGATGGTATGATCGAACAGATGGCAGAGTGAAGATCTGTCCGGCTTTGTTAGCATATTGTCTTACAAGGGCAAATTTGATGTGTACGATCCGCTCAAGCAACGAGCCTTGATGATACTCGATTAGTGTTTGGCATGGCACTTACCCAATTCAGACGCACAATATATGCAGCAACGCCGTGCAGATTTCGTAGGCCAAAGATCATATGAACAGCAGAAAAGTTGCAAGGGCTAAAGGATCTTGCAGATGCAACAGGGTAACTTATGAGTGTCCAGAGTCCTCTTTATATACACAATGGGAGTCACCGGAGGAGGACGTCTTTACTCCGACTGTGCAGTATGAGCATTCTTCCTCCGCTATGTCATGACGGTGCTGCTGAAGTTAATCTGACATGTGGTTGAAGGACCTCTGTCTGTCAGAGGTGCTCATAAATATTGAAATTAATAGTATTCGTGCATTCTGTCAGGCTATCTCGACCATAGCCATTTGAACTTGACCTTTCATCGCTGAGCTCAGACTGCTTTACGGAACGGCATAAATTGAAAGCCCACAGAAACAACAAGCGCGTTCATGAACCCGCAGTTGAGTGACTTCTTATACGGCGTCTTCAAAGTCCGATAGTTGTGGAAGGCGCTTTGAGATGGCTGGAAGCAGGCAACTGCGTGGAGCACGTGATGACTAAGCACAGGCTGGACCCTGACCAATTTTCCCCGGCGCCTTGCTCCTTTCGGGAACAAGCTGGAGGGGCATCAGTCGTCGCAACTCCGTCTGCTTCAGCGTCCAGGCGATTAGAATGCTGAGTAGCACACATGACATGCCTTGAACAACTGATCATCATCATCCATTCTGTAGCTGCCAGACTCTCGATTTATGTTGTTGCATCACACTTCATGCCGTTGGCGGTCTTCAGGTTTAGCTAAGCTATAGCTTGTCATTTTGATCTGGCTGCTGAGATAAGCCTCCTCGCTCTACCATGTCGTTGTCCTTGGCTGTTCTCAAGATGGCAGACATATTTGAACAAGCTCTTATCTGAGGTTGAGTTCATCATGCAGTCTACTAGTGTAGATGATCAGCATGAGTGTGACCTCTGCCACAAAACGTATAGGCGACGTACGACATCTTATGTACGGCTCTTCAAGGAATCACGACTGATTAAATGCCTGTTGTAGGAGATCTACTAGTCCGACATAGACGTCACTGCAAACCGAACAAGGTTACGTCGAAAAGGAAGGCCTGCAGCGCGTGTGTACAAGCTAGATCAAAGTGTTGCCTGAGACAGCCGACTTGTTCTCGGTGTACTGCACGCAATCTAGTTTGCGAATATGTGATTCGCCGTTCCTCGGCATCACAGAATCCGGATTTCATGACTCTAGACTTGCAACATAACAACGACATTGATGAGAATGTCATGAGAACCAACACAACCGTATCACTGGATGGCTTAGTTGCTACCACTTCAACGTCGAACCCATCTTGGACAGCCCAAACCGCCAATTGGACACCCAATGATATGGATATCATGCAGGATGGGTCTTACCTAGCTTTTACGCCGTTCTCCACGGGACCTATTGATCAGCGGCCCATCCAAAACATCGTTGATCAAGGGGCGTCATCAGAGTGGTTGCAATGGAATGTTACGCTACCCGATCCAACAGCGCCAATAGCTGCACCAATAACGCCTGCAATATCTCTTGGTAGTCGAGAAGCCTTCAGAGCAATCGACGAATCTCCTTGTGTTCTACAAATCGACAAAGTGATACGAATGCTGCGCAATTACCCGGCATTACTAGCTTCCATTGATTATCATACTCCTCTTTTACATCATGAACTTTATAACATGTCTAATCCAGAGATCACGGCATTGCCAAAAACAACAACAGTAACATATCCTTTCTGAGACGTGTCATCTCTGCGAAGCGTCAGCGTCTCATCGAAGGATTCGTAAGTTCTAGTCACCTCCAAGCTGCCAACTTCCAGTGCTGACGCATATGTGCAGCCGAAAACTTCTTGCCTTGAAGAATGGGATTCTCTTCATGCCATGTGGCTCTATGAGATGATGGAAGTACCTGACCACTCAGACATGACCAACGATGATTGGAAACTGGGTCCGCGGACGAGAGGTCTAAACTTGCCTGTCGTGCTAAAAGTAAGTCGCATGCTTTATTTGTTCCTATCGTATAATCAAACTAATTGCTGCTAGATGACCCGCCGGTTCTACCAATCACACCCGGAAGCCACAGATCCATCAGCGGCACTGAGCAATGACTCACTTACTCGATACGGGACAGTTTCATCAGCATGGGTGACATGGCTAGTTGGAGAGACTGCGCGCAGAACAGTCTTCCTCGCACACATTGTCAATCATTTTGCCAGCAAGGACCTTGAAACTGGTGAAGCCTCGCCGTACTACGAACCGCTGAATGATGAGATGGAATGGAACATGCCTCTGCCTTGTTCGTCCGCTGCCTGGGAAGCGAAAACAGAGCAAGAGTGGCTTGGTGTAGTGCATTCCCAGCATCAAGTAGACGACCAAGCAGTCTCGCTCTCGTCAACTTTTGCCCTTGAGCCAACGATCAAGTCGCTTCTCACAAAGCTCACGCCAGAGCAATTGAGGTTGGAATATGCCGGCAACCTCGGACTCGACAACTCGGACTCTCTACGCAACTTGGTCGTACACTGTGCTTTAGCGCAAAAGTTCTGAGCATGAGAATCTGTAGACTTCAACGAATGCGCATAGCAAACCCAGTTTTTTTCGTACCTCAAAATAAAACCAACACGTCCAAAGCACTTTCTCGCAAAAACGTCATCCGCATACCACCCGTCAAGAATACGAACTCGAAAGTCTAAGACATGTCATCACCACATAACAGCAAAATGTCTTACCTCAAAACGTCCTTGTGAGCGCTACTTCGGTCACCCCGTAATGTCTTACCTCGACCAAAGCAGAAGGGAGATAAAAAAAACTTGGACAGATAGGAAATAATGAGGTAGGGCTGAGTGCCAAGGCTTAAAGTTTTCTTCGTTGCATCCTTCGCCGTTGCTTCTATCGATTTGGGGCTTGCTTGTGGCGTTCGAAGCATGATACAATACGACCCTTTTGAGAATTTGGAAACATGAGGGTCCCGAGGGTCTGGAAGCTGAGAGGGGTCTGATTGCAAGGTCACAGATCAAAGTCGGAGAAGTAGTAATTGTGTGTGAAAAAAGTGGTTTTGGTATGTATGTACAATTTTCAAATCAGATTCTCAAAGATCCAAAGCAGTAAAGTATCAAACAAGAAAAGAAGAAGAAAAAAACCCCGGTGCTGTCAAAGGGTCCCGTACGCGCCCGCTGTCTATATCGCTCGGTAAAACTCATGAATACATGTCTTTTTGTAAACTCGTCAGATCTCAATCAGGGTGGAGTTGCTGATCTAGCAACGGCCCTGGTCAAGAGTCTGGCGGGTGTACTGGTAAGACTGTCTGCAGTCGTACTTGTCGTTGCCAGACCAGCCACCGGTGTAGGTAGCGTAGCTGGTGCTGATGCTAGCATCGTACAGAGCACAGTAGGTACCGTGGGGGATACCGTTCTTGTGCAGGTAGTAGGCGTTGAAGCTGTTGCAGGGAGTGAAGTAGGACAGGCCAGCGGCGATAGCGGCCTGCTTGTTGAGCAGGTGCTGGTAAGCGGCGTAGTCGGCGCAGACCTGAGGGTTGAAGGGACCAGGGTAGAACTTGGAGCCCATCCAGTAGTTTGGAGCGTTGATGGCCTTGCCACCGCAGGTCTTGGGGCCGCTCCAGGTAGGGCCAGAAGAGGCAGTGGCGGAAGGAGCAACGGAAGAAGTACTGGAAGAAGTGCTGGAAGACTTGCTGGAGACAGGAGTAGCGCTGGACAAGACCGATGAGGCAATGCTGGTAGTAGAGACAGTGGTGTTGGTGGTGTCAACAACGTTGGGAGGAAGAGTGGTGTTGGTGGCATCATATCCGTTGGAGGCGGTCACAACAACCTGGAAGTCCTCGCGCCACTCGCCCTGGTTGGTAGCAGTAGAAGCATCAAGGTTGGAACCCCAGAGAGTGCACTTGAAGTTGGTGATGGACGAGGGGTTAGGGCACCAGTAACCCCAGACAGTGGGAGCAGTCGAGTCGTTCTTGGAGGGGTTCTGGCTAGGATCACGCTCGATGTAGATGTTGAAAGCAGTGCAGAGAGAAGTGCTGTCGCAGTGGGCAGCGCAGTCGGCAACGCTGTAAGAGGTCAAGGTGTAGAGACCAAGGTAAGAGTTGGCGCTGGAAGAAGCGTTCAGGTCAAGGAAAGTCTGCTGGTAGGCGTTGCCTGCTCCAATGGCGGTGTTGTTGCTAGGGACAACAGTAGGGGCAGCAGAGGCCATGCTGTGGAAGGGAGCGTAGGCAAGGAAGGCAGAAGCAGTGTCAGGAGTAACCTTGGGGCCGTATCCGTCTGGCTGAGGAGCGCAAGGGTCCTCAGGGTTGATGAATCCACAGTAGGTGCCCTCCTCAGGAGTAGTAGGGCATGCGGTGGTGGAAGAGCTGGTTCCGGAGACAGTGTTGACGGTGGCAGAGCCGGAAGAGGTCGACGAAGCAGCAGCCGAAGAGCTGGAGCGGGAGTTGGAAACAACTGAGGAAGAGGAGGCTACTGAAGAAGTCGAGGCAGCCTTGGAGCTGGAGGAGCTGGAAGAGGCGGCAGAGACAGGAACGTAGTAGAGAGGAACCCAGGAGCACCAGAAGGGGATAGTGGGACCGAAGTAGAGATTACCATCGTTGTTGCAGGTCATGGCCTGCTGGAAGACACCGTTGGCCTTGCACTCCAACCAACCCTGGGCTGTGTTCTGCGAGCAAGTGATGAAGCTGTAGAGGGAAGAGATGGTGCTGAAGTAGGTCAACTGAGGGTTGACGCTGGTTCCAACGTTGGCAGCATAGGCCTGGCCGGCCTCGTAGAGGTAGCCAGTCTTGCTGTCAATGGTGAAGGTGACAGCAGAAGCCTTGTTGGAGACGTAGCTAGCAATACCGTCTTGTCCAGAAGCGCATCCAAGGTAGTTGTTGTAGGCATCCTTCAAGTAGAAGGAACCAGCAGCAGCAGCAGTGGTGGAGGCGGCAGCCGAGGAGGAAGAAGTCTTGGTGCTGCTGGTGCTGGTAGCCTTGGCAGCGCTGGTGGTGGTGGATGAGCTGGTACCACACTGGGTACCGAAGAAGAAGCAGTTCCACCAGTTGTAAATATCACGCTTCTCGACACTGCGCTTGTTGACAACCTGGGCAGGAGCAGACGAGACAGCAGTAGCGGTGGTGCTAACGGCAGCAGAGATAGACTGGGCAATAGCAGAGCTGCTAATGGTGACAGTCTGGTTGGAGATACCGTTCAAGACAGGAGCAGTCTGGACAGTAGGAGCAGCAGCAAGCAGATTGAAGTCAAGCTGCTGAGGAGCGGGAGAAGCAGCTGCCAGACCGGCAAGGGCGGCAGCCGACAGGAAACCTGCGGCAGTGCGCATATTGATCAGATGATCAGGAATGTGATTGATAATTGGGTGTTATAGAGAGTGGATGATTGCTTGAAGAGAGTGTATTGGGTGAGAGTGTAGAAGATGAGAGAATGATTGAGATGCTGATAATGAAAAGAGAGTGCTATGGAGGAAGACGAAGGCTAGATATATACCTTTGCTGGATGATGGCGGCTACTCGTGGCTGTAGGCATTTGGCATAGCATGAGGGCTGTGCGCTTTGACATCAACAGTGCTTGGTGGTCTCAGAGATCCTTGCCCCAGAGCCGGAAGCATAAACTCATGGTCGGAAAACGCTATGATTACGGTGACGGCCCAGTCCTCTGGTATGTCTCAGACGTCGGGACCCTCGATTCGGCTTTACTATGCTATCTCCTTCTGCTTCAGGGATGGTTCCTCGGCGCCCGAGCCTAATCTTTTGGAATTCGAGAAGACGGGGCCATCAGACTATTGAAGGCGGCGGCGGTATGGCTTGCACTCCCAAGATTTGCTTGTCTTTGGCAGACGTCCAGGCATCGTACTGCAGGTTGCACTGCGCCATGATTCCATGAACAGCCACCACGAGTTGGATCTTGTTACCGACATCTGGATCATTTTCAACGGATCGGCTGATTAGTTTCGACGGTGTGATTTCTCGTGGCCAACGTCGAGCGGTCCGAGCAGGTGAAAACGAAGAAGGAATCTTCATGTTCCTCGAGGAAGCAGTTGCCGACTACTTGCACGGCCACTTGGTGCTCAAGCCCCCGCCTTCGACGCTACCCTGATGAAATTGCCTTGCTACCATATTGTCCTTGAAATTATTCTTCATGATCTGATTTAAGCCCAACAAGATACGCTCTGTACAGTCTCACAAGATGATTTAGCTTCGAATGACATGCTATATTGCACACAATGACTACTATACAGTCTGGTTTGGTCGTGAATGCGAAGAATGGGGGGAAAGGAAGACGGGGGGCCAGCTACTCGAAAGCCGTTGGCGATCTCCCGGAGCGATATTACCGCGTGCACGGAAAAGAGGCCAACGCTCGAAAGCAATCGTCTTTCCAACACTGGTGGTTCGATTCGACGAGGCGCATATCGATCACACGTGCATATCGCGACTCGCGACAAAAAGCAACCCGAACGCCTCTATCCTTCTTCTTCAACTGTTGGGCGCAGTGAAGCAGTATGTCTTCTTGGCTATGGGTCCATGGATCAGTCGGCATGGGCGAGCCCTCTGGGGTAACCTCCACGTCTGAGACATTGGCGTAATCGATCTTGATCTGTAGTCTGCAGCATCGTGCTGCCTTCATGCGAACTCCTCTCTACTGACGCTGCCAAGCAGATGCCTACAAGAATGATTCTATTCAGCTGCCGAAGCGAGTCTCCATAACCGTATGTTTCGCCCTGCAAACAGTCACGTTAACCGCTTCAACTGTTCACGGAAACGTTGGAAGTTCGCTAACAGTCCCTGCCACATGGATGGTTCACTTTGCAAGTTGCTTGTTCTGCCACTTCTCGTATCAACCCTAGTTGTTGTGTCAGCGATCTGTATTATCAATTCTGCTGTCGACTCTCGATCTATCGTAAAAGTCTTTCTTCGACTCTTCTGGCCATCGATCAACATAGGGAGACTTTGCCAACTATTGATATGTGCCAAGAACCCTTACTCCAAGGATCCAGCCGTTGACTCCTTCGGATACTGCGAGACACTGTCTCAGAGATGGATCTTTGGGTTTTCGGTGGCCTTCTTCTGATTTGTTCAATGTCGACACCTTATCCCTGAAGTGGGCTTCATGTGTCAGTTCAGGGCAACAGCGCGTCTTGACATGATGTTGCGCATCCACACATGTCCAAGACATTGATGTAAACTCGATTCATGTTTGACCTCAGCTCCTCGTTTCAGACTGGATCTGCGTTGCAAGGGTCAACTTCTTTGGTTTGCAGCTCGAACAAGCAGATATACCGTCTCTCGGCGCCGAAGTTGGTATGGCACTTCCTGACGAATACAGCGACAATGCCGAAAGAGGACGACTTTTTTTTTTCCGATTCATCCGTAAACGCGTACCTTGCATGACTTCACTACTAGATGCTCTCATCCCGCAACCCTAATACTCTAATGATACTGTATGCTTGGATGATCAGGGGCTGTCGGTATTCATTACCTTCACCTATAAGCTTCGATTGTTATCTGCAGGTCAATGTCGTTGTAGAATCTTGTACAAGAGCAACCTTTTCCCAGTCTCGACTCACACGAACTATGCTCAGGAGGTAGAATACTACCGTCAGAACCCTCAAGAAAGTCTAAAGCTCGGCGGATTTAGTGATGTTCCGCACCGAGGGGTACCTAGATCTCTTCCGCCCAAGCCCCGTGCCTAAACTTTGCTTAATTTAGCAGGTACATCATGGTGCATCTTACGATTCTTTATGACCATCGTGTTGTGCCTGTGGTATGTGGCGTAGTCGCTCTCGCTCGAGTGTCTCTATGGGCGTCGAGTCTAGAGCGCAGCTGCTTATTATGCAGTCAAAGTATATCGAAGGCTTCTTCAATCGTTTTCTTTTGACGAAACAATTGTGCTTGATCACTGTATGATCTCAAGTGTCCATCTCGCAGTCTCGCTCTTCCGAACAGCAAGAACAAGCGTTCCTTTAGCCGCCTGCAGATACCACGACTCAAGAGAAGCTCGAAAAATGTCTCGAGTACACGCTCCACGTTCGGCGCAAGACGGTTCAACTCTACTCGAGTATACCATGATGAGTAAACAACACAGAGTCGTGATTCAAGCCCTCGCAAGCCCTTTCACGATCAGCTCCACCCTGCGCAAAAAAACGTTTTGTGGCGAAGTCTGTCGGATTTCTGCGGACGTTTCGAAGAGGAACAAACAGCGAGTTCCACGGTCGAGACTCCGAGACAGGGGGTGTGGTTCTTCGTGGATGCTATGTTTTTCGTTCTTTCGGTGATATGCAAGCATCGTGTGGTCCTTCGCAGCTTCTTCGATGGGAGGCTGTGGATTGCAAATCAAGTGCGATGGAGCTGCCTCCGGCTTTTGTTTTTATCCGGTGTCCGTCCATGACTCCATCGTGTCTGCAGAGATAGGGCATCGAAGTATACGAATGCGACTGTGTATCCACAGAGCAGGCTGTAGGATGAGAGTCACCCTCCGGTGATCATTGGCCATCATTCGAGATCCACATGTGTATCTACAGTTTAGCATTGTCTCTATGCTTCCCAAACACGCATCGATCCTTCGTCGCGTGAATCGCGTCTACCACGTTTGTACGATGGGTCTTTGTGTTGTCGCATTGAATGCGATCGTAATGGCCTTGCTTAGCCAAGTCGCGCGAACAGCTTGCGTGGTTTGGTGGAAGGAGCGGTGCGAGATCGGTCATTATTAATGACTGCTTTTGCCTGATGGCATCACCGTGTAATCTTGTCACCTTCATCACATACATCAAGAACTTCGGCAGCCGTCACCATCATCAGCAGCCTCATCATTATCATCATTATCATCATTACCATCATTACCATCATCATCATTATCATCTTCGTCATGATCATCAGCGCCGTGGTAGTCATCATCATTACCATCATTGTCATCGCCATCACTTTGAAGACTTGTATTTCTGTACTCATGTGTCATTCCAGAGTTCCTGCGTCGCGTCTTCGGGTTCCCTTGGTTAGGTGCTCTCAATGATGTTTTTGACGAGAATGTTCTTCGTGTGAATCGCGTCTTCGGGACCTAGTGGCGTTGCTGGAAGTCACACCCTGTCTCTTGAGTTTTCGAAGCAGATGACAACGACATCTGCAGTTTCGCAATGCGATATGATCAACAAGAGCTCTTCGTGGTCTATAGATTGTTTCCGCTTCTTTGGCTGCTTGTTTATTGCACGTTTATTGCTTGTTTGTGGTATTTATGCTGTAATTGAGAAAGCTGGGTCATTGTCATAAGTTTCCAGTGGCCATTCGGAACGTAAACGATTAAACTAATAGATCTATTCATTACGATCGCAACAGCCAGTAGATCAACTTAAGACCCAGATGTGTCATAGTACTGTACACTGAAAACGTCCATAGCTTGGTCACAGACCAGACGAGATGGATGTCGTTGTCTCATCGCAAGATATGTTTCAGCCATACTTGCTAGGGGTAGCACCCTGTCTCCCAGACGCCTCTCGATGCTGACGGACAAAAACAACAACCAAGCTCAAACCTCATTTTCTGTATGCTGAAAGCAGGAAATTGGATCAAGATACATATTTCTGAAGGCGTAATCATCAGAATCCCGGAATTGAACTATTTCATGCTAAGAAGGAGAGCGAGAGGGAAGCTGAATCTGTGACCCTGTCTTCAGGCCGCTTCTCATGGACATGATATGATGCGTAAACATCAGAACTGATCAAAGTCACATACGAAAGCCTAGGAATCAACAGGAAATTTGACAAATATCGGTGTCGTAATCGGAACTCGAGCTCTTTGTATGCAGCAGCTGACCAGGCACGTCACAGCCATCAGAGGAAACAATCATTTGGCAAGCAAGGCAATAGCTCGACAATGACAATAGAGACAGTCGTCAGTAAGTCACTTAGATCTATCCAGCCTGACACATAGAACATCCACTCGTCGTAAGGACATACGTTATGCCTGCATTACACGCCCATGCACCAAAAAGCCAACCAAGTGATGCACCATTTCACAACACCACGCAAGCCTTTAGCAGTGATCTGGCCTATAGTCACGGGAGGAAGCGCATCGTTCCCTTCATGACAAGATAAATCTTGGTTGACTAGCATTGAAGACGTAATAAGGGGCCAAGAAGATCTCATCTGATTTGCAAGAGAGATAAGGTATGACAAACATAGATACTTCACCTGAGGTATCTGTCGATTAAAGTCATACTTGAATGATGGTGCTTGGTAGAATAGTTTTGTCGGTAGACATAGTTCATGGGACGGGGTCGTTGGGATGCATATTAGCTGCAGTATCTGACCATCTCACCGCTAGCACGTAGGCTTGTGCAGCAGCAGTAGGGTTCGCGGCATGCTGTCTAGACATTCATTGGAAAACATCGGCATACGATATAACAACAGTCATTGATTCGAGATGTAGACAAGTTACATCTAGATAGGCCTTTGCCCGAGTCATTGATGTACATTGTCGATCCCCGCATAAGCTTTTGAGATCGCTCAACCTTCTTTCTACCTGCCGATTGGTACAAGGTACATGGGTGCACACCCACCAGAAGAGTAATTGCATAATGATCGACCAGGGGAGGCAGGGATGGATGGATGGAGATGGTCGGATGAGAGGGTGCAGGAGTCATACTCGAACACAGAACCTCGGCGGGAGCAAAAGGCTGCTGTATCTAGGCATGCATCCTCGTTTTCGTCGTACACACCCTGAACCGAGGCTTAAATGCAAAGTCCATTTCTAGTAGTGGCGACCGAGCCGTGTTGTTGGTATTCGTGATTCTGCCCTGACTCGTATACCGTTCTATTGGTTCTCCTTCCAACGCTCATCTAGGCCAGCAGGATTGATATCCTGACCGAGCGTCTCCTCAACACTGCGTTGAGTACGTAATTTCATGGCTTCTCTCGAGCCGTCTGTGCCCTGGGAATACATGGCCAGATTGAGGATATCTTGCTTGTGCTGGAGATAAGAAGAAACACTGTCCCGTCTATCCTTCTTCCCGACGGAGCTGCCGAGAAAGATTGGATCTGGGTGCTTGTCGAGCACGGAGGAGAAGTTGAACTCAACAACGGCGTTCTCCACTCCTGCAAAGATGAATGGGGAGGTTGGTGATGGCGATGACAGGTTGTAGACAGAACCTTCGGCACTTCGGCGCATCCAGCTGTTTGGTCCTCTCCAAGCCGAGTTGACGTATCTATCGCGAGGGTTGATGAAGATGTTCCAGTCTCCAGTGGATGAGTCGTTTGTGTCCGATACTCCAGCATAATCGTACACGCTGCCTCCTGATATTCGAAGATCAAACACCTTGAGCAACCCGTGACGTGAAGCACCAGCTACAACACGATCTCTGCCTCGAGAAAGAAGAGAGTAGATGGCGGCGTCATCTGTAGGATCATGGTAGATAGCAGTGAAGGGCGATGGTGAACGCATATCGTGCAGTCTCACAATGCCATCGTAGCCACCGCTGAGGAACAAATTCCCGTTTCTGCCTCCATTGCTGTCCAGCAAAGGCTCGATTGGATATATCGAGGAGGCTTTGACCTGGTCCAACTCATCCGCACTCCCAGTCAGACCTATCTTTCTCATATGTTCCTCGACAATACCCTCGGGACGTATCTCGAAGATGTTGATAGGTTCCACGGATGGCCCTAAGCCGACAGCCAGGCGGCTTGAGTCTAGGAACTTTGTTGACCAGATGCGACAACCCTTATGGCGCTGTGGCATGGCATTGATCTCGCTGACTGGCGCAATCTTGAACTGAGCGGGGTCTACTTGATACAGAGCAATCCGCGAATCTGATAGGTTAGCCGCCAAATGCTGAGGTTGGTCCTGAGTAGCTTCAACATCTGTCGACAATGATGCTGATCGCACCGAAACGCCATTCGTGACATAATAAGTCTTGATGACACTGCTGTCCTCTACAGGCGGCACTTCTACAAGCTGTAGATCTCCGTTGGCAGTTCCGATGATGATCTGTTCGCTGCTGTCGATACTGCTGCGCGATGGCTGGTCGTTTCGCTTGAGTATCCGTACACTGGTGATGTCGTCGCGCCCTTCAACGCTGCTCAGTGGCTTGTAAGTCCACCACCGCACTCGCGTGCCATTGTTTTCGAACTTGTCCAATCTTTCTTGTGGTGTTGCATTTCGATATGCCTCTTCTGTTGATGCGTCTCTCACCTTCACACGCACCACAAGCTCTGCGCCTGCACTCCATGCAACGACTTGTCGTCGGTCTACCCAACGGCTGCCGGTGAACTGTTCATAACTATCGACTGCAGGCTGAAAACCCATAGTCTGACCAGCCGGCCGCCTCCATTTCTTGATAGCTTGTCCAGCGGGCAGTGCAGTGGCATCGCCTGAAGGTGTAAGATATGTTGCAAGAAATGCCCGGCGTTGCCAGTTGCGCGACAGGGTCGTCAAAGAGCGCGCAGCATCCCGCCAATACGACGATGGTCCCAGATTCGGGAAATGAGTCTGCGTAAATGTTCGCCAGCCTTCCTTTTCCGCAAACTCGTGTAAGGATGTGGATGTCCTTGACAGGTGTCCCACCGAAGTGGCTGGGCAGTGTGAGACGACTTGATTCAAAAGCTCGACTGGCAGATCTGCCAGTGTAGTCGTGGACATCCTCCGGTCTTTGAGTCGCACGCTGAGATGCTGGTTTTCGAGATTCATGATGTTGTGCTTCTTCAGGAAATCGCATTGGACTGACGTAATGATATATAATTCTGGAAGGCACCAATCATCTTATCTCTTGGCGAGAGCACCATTTCAACATATGGAACATTTGAGTCATCTGTGACAGAAATTGTTGTACATCAAGCACAATCCCAATGGAGAGGTCACTGATTGGTGAAAAGTCGCACAACGAATGAATCTTTGGCCCAGAAATGACTGTGTATCTGTGTGACTGGTCGGATCTCTGGGAGAGAATAAAGACAGTCATAAGGTCTTCGGGACGTTCTGATTCGTTGATCGACCCCGCCATCCTCCGGAGCGAGCTGTTTCGACTCGATTTCTCCTTTCCTCACTCATCCATCAACATCTCCATTGTCTGTACTTACCAGGATGCTGATCCCTGCTGTGCTGGGAGCAGCCATCTTGTATGCTTTCTCTGTTGTTGTATACCGTTTCATCATCGGGCCTATTTTCATTTCTCCTTTGTCCAAGATACCAGCAGCTCATCCAACCTCATCGTTGAGTTCTGCATGGATTTTATGGGCACGATGGTGCGGCAGGGAGAACGCAACTGTGCTTGCTGCACATGAACGACTTGGCCCTTTGATTCGTCTTGGTCCCAATGAGATAAGCGTGAACTGTGTCAATGGAGGCATTAGAACGGTGAGTCATGTTGTTGCCAATATGTATGAGCTTGACGTAGGGCTGTGAAGGTTGCGCAGAGTTGAGTTTCCCTTCATTCGAGCGTCGTAGCACGGTTGACCATCAAGGCTGTTGACAGATAAGGTAGGGCGTGACCTGGAACAATACGCGCACGTAGGGTCCGCAAGATGCGCTTGTCACAATACGCGAAGCTTTCGAAGATGAGGCGCGTTATCAAAGAAGCTCTTGAAGCAACTGCTCCCTGCTCAAGGGATGCGGCGAGCATGTTCAAGGACACTCTGTCTTTCGATGGCCGACACAGTCCTCAATGAAGCGGATTCTCAACTCTGGTGCGGTTGTTCGACCCATACTCTTGCGTCTTCGCGATGACCGTTGTCATATATCCCAACATTCGCTAACAAGGTCTCTGCAAGGTGTACACCGGAGGATTCGAGAAGGGCGGGTGGTACTCAAACGCCTTCTCAGCATATGGAGGAGTACACAACATGTTCTCCATGGAGAAGAGAGACGTCCACTCCGCACGCAAGCGCATGATCAGCAATGTCTACGCCAAATCGTCACTACAAGCCTCGCCGGCAGTTCGCGAGATTTGCGACACAATCTTGTGCCATCGCATGCTTCGCAGGATCTCCGCTGCTCCCGAAGGTGTCTTGGAAGCCTACGAGCTCTTTTCTGCCGTGACTCTGGATGTCGTGACCGCGTACATCTTTGGTCTTGAGCAAGGAAGCAACTTCACAGACGACCCCGAGGTTGGCGCGAAATGGCTCCATGACTACAAGAGTCGCCAGCCATACCTGTTCTGGATCCAGGAGATGCCTAATGTCTTCCAACTCTTCTCAAAACTCGGGTTCGGTCAATGGTTGATTCCGGACTGGGTGGGTCGGAAGAGCGTGGCTATCGAGGATCAATGCTTGGAGTGGTGCGATGCCGCGGAAGCCGCGATACTGTCCGGAAAAGCTACAGAATCTGCTCGGTACTACCCCACTGTGTATGGTCAATTGAGAGGCATGCTCAAGAAGCAGCAAAAGAGCACAGAGAACCGAGACAACCAGCTCAGCCAAGAGCAGAGGCTAGACCTAGCTTCTGAGATGCTGGACCATCTTGCGGCTGGGTTTGACACATCTGGAATCACATTGACCTACCTGGCTTGGGAGCTTAGTCGTCCTTGCAACGCCGCAATACAATCAGCGCTGCGAAAGGAGCTGCTTTCGCTGCATCTGAATTGCCCTACGACGACCAAGGAGTCTGCCACATCTTTGCCATCCCTGAAGGACATTGATGACCTTCCATTGCTCCACGCAGTAGTGATGGAAACCCTGCGCTTACACGCTGCAATCCCTGGAGGACAGCCTCGAGTGACACCAGCAAACACCACATTGGGCCCGTCAGGTGCCGAAGTCCACGGCATTCCAGCCGGTGTACGAGTTGTCTCAGCAGCGCACTCACTCCATCGAAACCCCGAAGTATTCTCCGAGCCAGGCTGCTGGCGCCCCGAGCGCTGGCTCGATGAGAAAGGTGGTGTGGATGGTGGTGGCGAGAAAGCACGATGGTTTTGGGCCTTCGGTTCTGGCGGAAGAATGTGTGTCGGAAGCAATCTGGCAGTCTTGGAGATGAAGGGAATTGTGGCGGCGATATGGTCTAACTTTGAGACGACGATAGTGGATGATGCCGGCATGGAACATGTGGATGGTTATCTGGCCGAGCCGCGGGGTTCAGATGGCAGTTTTCTTCGTTTGCGTTGTGGAAAGATCTGAATCAAAAGCTGTCGTGATCATGGTGACGACCAGTTGCGTCCCTTTAATTTCCCGCGATCAGGCCGTTTCCGATCTGTGTGCTAATCTCCTTGAACCAAACTTCGTCTTCGTTTGGTGGAAGTGAGTACTTTGTGCCTTACCGAGTGCTAGGGCTTGTGAGTTGAGCTGTAGAGACATACAAAGCCCTCGAGATAAGACCACTGGCTGAAAGACAGGACTCCGCGCACTTTCGCAAGCAAGTCCGTGGTCCGGAAAGAGTCTTGTCCTTCATGTACGTAAACCTTGTGGCTTGAGCCCAAGTCCTGGAAACGTCGTGTCTATGACAAAGTTCAACACAAGAAGCAAGTCAGAACCATGGGTGAAGACGGTTTGTGACGCGCACACCCGTACGGTATGGAGCTATCAGAGGACCCTGACAGCACTCAGGTCTCAGCAGGGGTCATTACTCATGTCAGTACGGAAAGGCTTGCTCAGCTGACCACTGCTAAGATTATTCACAACAAGAGCTTCCTTCTCATCAAACGCAGCGGCGCATAATTTGAGATGGCACTTTGGTGGTTTCTGCCTAGCCCAGACCCGTAAACGAGACTTCAAGCTGGCTGCTGGCTGATGAAGGTGGCTGCACGCCAAGTCGGTGGCACTAGTCAACATGGCTCGATCTTGGAACTTCGAATCGTGTTCAGAGCTTGGAGTGACGCTGAACACTGGATAAAATGACTCCCACTATCGCAACGACTCTTGATTCATGTCTGAGACTTGAAGCCTCACGGTTTGCCTGTTCGGACGGGCCGAGGTCCCATTCCATTGTTGCACCCGGAAGCTACTCGTACACGCTTTGTGCAGTTCATTGGTACGTGACGTCGCCGGCACGGCACGATAGGACAAAGACATATCAGTCGCACAAGACGGTTCTGGTAGGTTGGCTAGGGTTTTCGTGTCAGATATATTATGGCATGCTCATAAAGTCAATTGCATGCTGTGCAACTTCACGCGCAAGCCCCCATGATAGCGAGGCTTAGCATGTCATATGATGACTTTTGCGCAAGAGGCTGGCTGATCTCGGAATTCGGATGCCACGTGTATGGAGACGAATGAAGGGAAGCGCCTCCATAAAGAGAAATGATCGATGACAAGCACATCCTAATCGGTCCTTGGAGCTGATATTGTAGTGTTAACTCAAGACGCCTCCTTCCTATCGAAGAAGCGCTTCTCGCAGCGATGGATTCAAGACATGAGGGTCCTACGTCTTGGTTCCAAAGCCGAAGGGATTACGAGTAATGATCCGTTCTTTCCTTCCAGAAAACGGTTCGGGCTTCATAGTCGGCGACTATTGTCGTAGAAGAGAAAGATCAGAGACACGCCGTACCGGATCGACAACGTAGACTTGTCGCAGAATATCAAATAATGAGACATATGGCGGCGCTTGTCTGGTGGATAATCGCAAAAACAGCGAGCACGAAGGAAAATGTGCAAACGTTGGACTCCACGTCAGAAGTTCTCCACAGCACCAGCATGACCACGCACCGAGGCTCGCTCAAACGTACGCCGCCAATCAGCTTCGGCAGCGCGGCGCGCGTTTAAGGTTCTGCTGCCGAAGAGTGTCGCCATAGTCGATTCAACAGCCATGGACATTTATTCTGCTTTGCGCAAAGTCGCAGCTGAATAGTGTTCGAGACATCTACAGGGCTGTGCTAACTAGCATGGAAGGATAGGTGAAGCTCCCGAACACGAGAGCGCATGAAGAGCTCGCCCTGCCGGCCGACGGTCAGATACATCCGGCGACCGAGAGTTGCACAAAATAAGCATGTATCTCGCGAGAGGTACGCACTGCACGCGCTTCATTCAGAACCTTCCATCCCTCCTTTACGCGTGGGATGTGCCAGGCTCGGCGATTTGATGACTCAGAGTAATGCCGTCAAAGAGCGCAGCAATACTTTCTGAGCTTAACAGGTCGTCCATCGGGCATCTTCCGCGTGCTTTGTGTACCGTGTACGTGTAGTGTTGCTTCAAGCTTTTCCAGCATCTTCTTGTGTGCTGATCGAGATCAGCGTTCTAGGCACAATGAGATGTGCGCCTAGCGGTAAGCCGGAGCAGTACGCAAGAGGAAGATTACAGACATAGAGGGAGGCCCCAGTTGAAACAAAGTGTTGATGCTTCCGGATCTAGATGGCGCAAATTGGCACACGGGAATATGAGTGGTGTGCATCCGTGTCATCTTGCTAATTGCCCATGGAAGGCAAGGAGCAGCTCATTGTATAACGAAATGTTATGTGCATTGCCATTAGCAATCGAGTCGACGGCTGAGTGAGCGCCTATCAAGCAATATGAAATATTGCCCTGCATACTGCATGAACTGCGGATGTGACGAGTCCGCACAGCTGAAATCCGGAGTCAAGTACATTGTTGTCCTGACTCGTTGTAAAAGCATCAACGTAGGATGCGTATCTGTGGAGAAAGATCCCAAACCGGCCTCGCTTCCAACAGTCGTGTCTCTAGAACAGCGTTGCGTTAACCTGTCTAGTAAGAAAAGCCGAGGACATATGCATACATGCTTGAAATAGCGATTAGCTGTCGGTGAGCACACTGCATGTTTCTTATGTGATGTTCATGCATGAGTGGTGATAGCGAGAGTGATAAATAACACAGACACAAGGCTCTCAAGATCCTGACAGTCGCTTAAGTATGTATGCAGGCCCTGTCCGGGTTAGACTCTAGCGCTACCCGGTGGGATAAACCTACAAATTTAGCAAATCCTGATGATGATGCGACTCGGCTTATCCATTTTGACGCGATTAACGCGTGCATCTGTCGATATAATTAAATGTTTCGGAAGACATGCTGTAGATAGCGAAAAAATACGCAAGACTCCTCTTCCATCACAATGACAGGTTGGATGCACGTCAGGCACAGTTCGGAATTATTTTGGTGTCAAAGCACGTGGAGATTTGAGTGCAAAATGTCTCTGACCGTTGATTTTCTTTGCGAAACCCGAGACGAATAGGAACCATGAAAAATCCCTGGCTTGTGAGCTGCAGTAGACCTGCAGGTTGTAAGCCAGGATGCCACGCGACTGCGCGTGTCCGCGAGGAAACGTGGCGCTTTGTGTTCAGTATGTCGACGTCCTTTGACAGGGGACGGCGCTATCTTCAAGGGCCCTGATGCACAACCTTCCGATGGACGGCGATGGCGAGAGTCGCTTAGATGCACAAAAGGGTCGCCGCATGTTTTGTCTAGCAGGCGACATTTGATTCAGCTGCGACGAGGTATGAGCGAAGCAGTGAGACAGAAAGACCGAGCGCGCAAAGGCAGGTCGTGAGTCTGTTGACAGGTCAGGATGCAGAGACCGGACAGCGCGGTGCAAAACGGCCATGTCTTGCATGACACACAGACGTGATGGCGCCGCACCTTGGCAGGTTGGAGCTGGCTGCTGCTGAATCCTGATATCATTATGGTAAGCCATGGTGCTGTGACGGAACACGGGCGGCGGGACAGGAAGAATCCATATCGCCGTCCCACGTTGACAGCAGCAGCTCCCGCGCGTCCCGGCGAGATTTCCGAGAACGCGATTAATTGATGATGATTACCTAGGCAAGCCCTGATGATAATTGTACATGCGATATAGCTGTACGAAAGGGAAGCAGCAGCAACAGCAGTAGATGCGACAAGGAGAGGAACAGGGTCAGCGCCGCGCGAGGCGCCCTTCTCTTTATGCTTGCATGTGAGGGAGGAGCAGCAACTGAGGGGTGCTGCGCGGTGTAATGCAGTGCTGCATTGCGCTGAGCTGCGTGCTGCGTTGGGGACTTGCTTGGTTGCGCTTCCTTATGGGGGGTCGTTTTCTGAAGGAACATGCCACGACGGCTTGAAGCTGCTGTTGTTGCTTGATCGGGTGAAATGATCGCAATCTCCCCTTCTCATTTCACCAACCACCAGCCAAACTCCAGGTCCGACCATCGTTTTTTTGTGTTTAAGGCTGACGAAAAACCGTTATTTCCATCTGGAACATCGCCGCCACACAGTCATAAGGCAAGACGTTGATTCCGAATGAATTCTCCCTAGTCTCAGGTCTGAGACAGTAGGTTTTGTCAGTTCTCAAAGACATCCGGTGACCGTGTTCGACTCGGCATTTGGGGGTTATTATATGGGTGCACTGAAGCCTTCCCGAGACGCTTGCAAGGACTCGGGATTTTGAATCTTTGGTAGCGAATCGAGCGAAAAAGACATCGTTCGCGGGAACACTGCAACTTTGAACCAGTCAGATCGTCGACCAGCGCCCAGGGCCGGTACTTTTCCAAACATCACCCACGGTTAGTGCCCTTTTGTGCTGAAGCTACCAGTCGATTCAAGGCCTCACTGTAGCGCAGCACGAGAAATACCATTCGGCATCCGCCCTTTTTCTCAGCCCTTTTTTCATTTTTTGGCCAGTTGCTAGTAGCCTACCACCGACAAGCACCGCTCCTCGGCGCCGCTTCCAATTTGCATCTGCCCGCGACGGCCGCTGCCCCTCCCGCGCGCGTGTGAACCACGCCTTGCATAGGCCACATTAACCAAACTCCCTTACCCACATACACAACAGTCTGAAGCTTTGGTGCCCTCTGTACCGCAGGACTCGACTCAGCTTGTCCTTTGCACAGGCCATTTAACCACGCTTTTACTACCACGCTCCCACGGATCTGTTCCGCTGGCTCGTCCCGGTTACAGCCCTCACCCATAGGCCACCCGCAACCATCTCGCCGTCGATCGAGAAGACGTGTGGTTAACAATTTGCTGTCTGTCAGGGTTTTGTTCTGCGGTCCTGACATCGTCACTCGCAAGCCTTCCATAAGGTTGCCGACCCGCTCTTGAACGTCTGATAGCTTCTACCAATTCGACGCTGCATACTCCTGCTGCGAGGAAGGATCACGCGAACCGTTTCTTCGACTGGCTGGATGCGACCTTCGCCATTCTAACGTTTACGGACTTCCAACCACCACGACAGACGACCACAACATCTTGTATCCCTGTTGTCGCTGCGCATGGAAACTTCTGAGCCGCAATCACCACTTCTGAGACAGTTCTTCTCCGCGAGCTTTACGAAGTTTTCATCTCCCCGCGCCACGCGCTTGATGCCCGACAGGATCCATTTCTGCCTGTCCAAATTTCATACGTCAGAATCACATTCAATTAAACGCGACACTCCCGCCAGACGCGTCCCATCCTACGACTCTGGTGTCAGGATCCCCAACTCTGCTCGACTGGAACCCGAGAGACTGGTTCTTTCATCTTACCAATATTCAACCGGAAGCTCCCGATCTTTCTCATCAGTCCAGGCAGGATCGCAGCACGAAGTCCTGCTAGGTCGACTTGAGAGTGCAGTTTGGTTGGAGAGCACCTCACATGCTGGATTCTGATGAACTATCCATATCATCTTCAGCCAGAGCAACCACCCTCCAGCAATCGAGCGCTGGATAGGTAAGGCTGCCAACTCTCGCGCCAAGCCCCAAAACAGCGATACATCTGTTTTACCACGGTTCGACAGACAAAACTAACCATGTTGTCCCACAGCGGCGATTATGAGCTCGTGGTTCGCCAACAACCAAATGAAGCCCTCGTGACCCAGGCGGGCAAAGAGAAAAGTATGCATCCACCCCTGTTCGCAAACTACTCCAAGTATGGCTGCTGATTGCGGTGCCGTGAACAGATAGAAAACCAGTGGACCCTCCTCCGATCATCGAGCTGAGAGTGACATCCAATGCGGACCCCGGAAAGTACGTATAGATAGCGGCATGACGCATTCGTGCAGAGCTGACACCCCTGCGCAGACAGTTCTTACAGAGTCCATACCTGTTCATGCAATGCACTCTTCAAGTGGAGCAGCAGTCTAGTTCGAGCGACAATTCCCCATCACAAGTCGCTGCCGGTCAGGAGATCACTGGCCAGAGCGTCTCCTCTCTCCACAGACTCAAGGACATCAACAATGAAGGTAAGTACTTGCGATGCAGATGCTTTTGTCCCAGTTACTAATCGTTCTTGCGACCTCAGATGGTGGGTTCTTCGTATTTGGAGACATCTCGATCCGCGTGCTGGGAAGACACAGGCTCAACTTCAGTCTGTTTGAGCTTAGAAAGTGAGTAGTGCAAAACAGTACGCTAGACAAGTGTTGACAGCAAGCAGGGACACTGGAGAGGTCGTATTCCTCAAGTCCATCACGTCCGAGCCCTTCGATGTGGTGCAGCAGAAACAGTGGCGGGGCCTTGTTGAGTCTACACACTTGTCCAGGACATTCTCGGACCAGGGTGTGCGACTGCGCTTGCGCAAAGAGAATCGCAATGTAGCTGGGTATGACGAAGGCGACTATACAGCGGAATTTCAGCGCTAACAGTCATCCACAGCTCTAAGCGTACGCTTCCCTACTCTCCTAGAACCAACACTCAGGCAGGATCTTCTCTCTTCGGCTACGACGATGACCCGAATAAACGCCATCGCTCCAATGACCACGCTCCACCACAAGGCTACTCGATGACAGAACGGGCCCCTCTTGCGTACGACCCTCGAACAGCTTCGCAGAACATGCCCCCTGGCCCCTATGGCCTCCAGCAACAAGCCTTGCTTCAATCGCCGCAAACATCTTTCGGCTCCCGAACGCCTACAGCACCTCCTGGCTGGTCGCATACCCAGGTATTTCACACTCCACACAGCGCCGCCTCTGCGTCAGCGAGGTTTCTAAAGGGTGGTATTGATGTCGCGCAGGGTATTGCTCCAAGTCCAGGAGCTGCAGGTTATGGTTTGCAGCCTGCACCGCCACTAGGACCAGAATCCGGCCCTGCTTTCTCGCGAAGAAGCACCGATTCGTACCTCTCCATGGCACAACATTCGCAGACAAGCCCAAGCACACCATTCCAAGGTTCAGGTGCCGCCATGTACATTCCATCCAGCGGCAGCTTGCCAGGACCGTCTAGCTACAGCACCGAGCACGACCCTGTGGCTATGGCTAGACAGCACACACAGACGCACTCTGCCGCAAGTCCTGCATCATCCACAAGATCGGGCATGATCCAAGCAGCTCCCGCTTATTCTATGCAACAACAGCCATACGGTGCCCTTCCAGAGAACCAGCAGTTTGAGTACCAACCCTTCCGACAGCCAGCCTACCAACCTCTCCCTACTCAGACACTCCTGCAGCAACCTTCGAGCAATCCGGCTCATGAGATTGGCCGACACCAGACTTTAGGCAACCCTATCGAGATGCGCAACACGCAGCAACCTAGTCCTTACATGCCGCAATCGCACTCAAGCTTGGCCATTCGCCCGCAGCAGCCTGGACAGCCCTATGCTTCAACACAGCAGCAGCAGCAGTACCAAGCAGATCTAGGCAATCCTTACCAGACGTCAGGAGGAGTGACATACCCCACTACGCAGGCACCGGACCAGTCCAGGCAGTACTAGAAGTATAAACACACAACGTAACGGCCGGCAAATCACGTACAACAAGACTCTCCTATGAATACAACAAACACGATCACGAAGATTCTACTGGATTCAGATAAGGACGAAGAACCACGATCATGATCCAATCATGTTGCAAGACAAGACGGACTGGGCTGGATACATGGGCACACCTGTCTTCTGCTGAAGCATCCGCGAGCAAGAACACTACAAACACGAACACAAAACGATCTCAAACGCAATCCCGCATACATATACCACAACAACTTCATCACTATATACCCAATGCTAGGCCACGCCCTGCACCTGTTTTTGATTTTACACCACTGATCATTCCTAGCGAGGAGTCCTGGAAGGCACCTTGGGGGCGGGGTACCCATCGGCTGGATTTGGTCCTTTGATCTTTGGAATTTTTTGCTTTTATTGTATGAATGCCGATGGGTTTGCACAGGACATCACATGGCTGGATTCCTTGTCTTTTTATTAATGTTGATTACCCTTTTCCTGTATCTTGTATATTTTTTTCGCTTGTTCGTTCTTGATTTGCACTGTTTTCCCGAGTACTATATCCATATACCCCTCGTCTGAATAAGACAACAGCTGTGATTTTTGGTTCATACATCTCCAACGCAACATTCATGGTTCTTACCCTGAGCTTGTGCCTCGCTCTTGCCACCTCATGATGATGAATTGCAGTTGCCATCGCAGCACTGTGGCAAAAACATTTGAATATCCCAACACATTCTGCACCAACCTCACCGTAAGCACGTAAGGTCTATCATAATTGTCCAACTAGGGCTGATGACACGCCCTGATGGCCTATCTCAAATACCTTGATCCAAACTTCCCACCTCGACATCATTCGGAGCACATCCCGGCAAAGCTTCATGAGCTGGCCCGTACCGCGACAGCGCCCAATTCAGCACGGTCTTCCGTACACCAACAAAGCCAGTACGTAAGCTTTGCTCTAGGCGCGAGGCAAGAATGCGACGAGCATCTATCTTGCTGACCACAGGAATGGTTGTTATTGGCATCGACTCAACCGCATGCTCCTGAGCCTTCATTCTGACTTCGTGGCTGGATTTGGCAGTCCCTCGACGCCGCCATGGCTCCCAGAGCAAAACGTCTGGCCAACACCCAGCCCTTACGCCCGTTCAAAGACGTGAATGCCGACATAGCTACGAACGAAGCCGAGCCAGAATGATGAACAAACGATGTGTGGAGTATGTTGTTATCTCCCTGCCCGGCTGGCGTCGGCACGAGACATCGCGTTCGGGTCTGTACGAAGCCGTAGGCCTGCAGAAAATAGTCGAATTCTATCGCCCTTGACTTCTACCTTCTACACATCAGCTTCGAACGCCGTTCACACAGAGTCATACCATATTGACTCGTGACTATCTTGCTTCGGAAGCGCACTTTTGAGGGCAGACCTTTTCCCCCAAAGGGCAAAGCGTGGGAGAAAACAGACATACCGTCTGTTGGCTTCGGGCTCTACGAGGCGTTCGTCGTGGCGTTCTCGGGCATTCCGCCTCGACCGAGACCGTTTTCCTTGCCCTTTTCGCATCAGGCAGCGCCGTTACTGTCTGGCCCTTTTTGATCAGACGCGCGCTTAGGACTGCAGATTTCGAGCATTTGTCTTGCCATGCGATTTAGCCGCGATGTCGGCCGAGCCCGGATCGGCCAACCTTCGCACAACGACAACCGGACAATTGATGTTGGAGTCCAATTTCTGGATTATAGGATGACGGCAGCATAACATCTCCCCTTTTCTGCCCCGGATCTTCCGTCCTATCTAAACTTCCTACGTACGTAACAGAGGGGTCCTCCCATCACCACCAATCTCCTCCATTAATCATACGCTTTTTATGGTATAATTGGCCGACAGACTACTTATTGATTTACGGTCCGGTTCCAATCAACTGGAATTATTCGATCTTGCGCGGCTATCTGTGAATGATCAGCGAATCAACAATGTTGGATCTACAATGATTAGGCAACCGCGGCAACAGTGCCAATGAACATCACCACAGCAGACGGAGCTCGAGTCGTTGAATCATACTCCGATCAGTGGAGACCAACGACCAAGGCGAATATGCAAGCAGTGAGACTTCTGAATCAGACATAGGTCACAAGGGAAAGAGATGGGAGTATTGAACGTTGGCGATTGGGGATGTGGGCACGAACAACGCCCGACCAAGACCTTGCACACAACAAGATTGATTGTACTCACCCGATAGACCGCTCCATCCACTGCGGTATCCCAGCATCTTGCAACACGCTCTTCACTTGAAGGTTTCTCGCACAGATCTTCAGGACCACGCATACAGACGGCTGAGAGCGGGAGAGCTCCAAAGCACGCCTGGAGTACATAGGCGACCCCTCTGACCGACCTTTAGTCGATACGCTACAGTTCGGCGCGGTCGAGTGACGAACATGTTCATTAAGATCTACACCGACGTGCTTGCTGTACCACGGAATTGCACGCACTCTGGAGGTCGTGTTGCGTAAGATGTACACGATAGGATCTGCTTGCGAGTCGTGGTCACTGGGAACGTACGTCCATAGTCCCTTTTAGTCTCCTTTGTCAAACATGACGGAAGTAGATCTTCCCGGCGGGGAGACCTGACTGATGTTCTACTGGCATGGATGTGATATTGGCCATACGATGTTTGGCGCCCGCAATGACGCCGACCGCTTTATTCTACAGTAGGCAGGTCCATCCAGTCCTGCCCAATGGGTTCGGGGAGACAAGACTCGTGTTCAGATGAACAGCAACTTCGGCCTTAGGTCTGATAGGTGACCAGGCAGAAGCCTCAGGCATATGAATCCGAACGCGTACTCTCCAGATTCCCGGAATTTCATGCTGGGGCTCCGGAAAGCTTCATGACGTGAGACAGTGATACAAATCCTTGGTTTATGAATTGATGTGTGGAGTAGTATGGTGTAAGTCTGTTCACCTGCTGGGTGCTCAGATGTACAAGGGCGTGAGAGCAGCAGTATTTGGTTCGTCGCTACGTGGAAGCCAATCAAGTCGAAGGTGGCGCCTGTCACTTTCAATCTTTGGTTCAGACGTTTGATCGCTGGCTGTCAGGGGGGAGGTGCCTCCATCGCAATTTCTTCACTCATCTCTCTCCATCAATACTCTCGGTGGGAGTATGAGATGTTCCTCAGAACCTCCATGAAGTCGAAGTCGTCTTTTGCACGGTCGAGCTTCGTCTGACGGTCTCGATGCAGCACGCCAATTCTTCACTCACGCCGATCGCAAGTACCTTTCGGTGGCTGCATGAATCCATTCGACCAGAGATCTCTCTGCCTCGTTGCTCTCGTCGTCTTGAAGTCCACAGCTACACTACCGGCCAGTGGTCGAGCATCAGACTCTTCTTCCACCACCGAACGAATCTGCCTGACAACACCAACGTTACTCGTCTGCGTGATGAGCTTACCCGCTGCTTCCAGACCTTCGATAAACAGACCCTTTTCTCCCCTGTTGTCGCTGCATCTCCCTACTCCCGATACTCATGCACGCAGAGATCCGGCTACAGATTCCCAAAAAACACGCGCGAAATCCTTCGTATCCCTGTACCTTATCGTTCAGCCTCCGTTCTCGATGACGAGCTCGTCACAGCAAGCCCAAAAGATTGCCCGACTCGCCGTCTCCTCCTCCTCCTCCTCCTCCTCCAGCACTGACAAGCTCACCGAAGATGAAGATTCAATCTATCCGAACAGACGCGTCATGAAGACTGGCCGAACATACCCCCTCTGCCACTATTAAGAACTCAGTCAATGCACACAATCAATGTTGAAGCCATCAGTGATGATGTGGTAAGATCATGGTACAAAGAAGGTAAGATGAATGGAAAAACCATATCTACGGTGCTTCTACAACCAATTCCTTCAGGATCTCAGGAACTTGTGGTCGCGGCGGCAAGCAGTTCTGGGTCTGTTGTGTCTCTTACCAGGCCCCATATGTAATGTGGCAGTCACACACTCAATGTCGTGAGGTTACTCGATTTGAATGACTCGGTGTCTCGGACTCCAGCGGCGCCAGATCGTCTTCCCCTTTGCCGCGTACAAAGAGAGTGTTCGCTCAATCATATCATACCGTAGGAAGCAAGAAAATTTGGGTACAAAGAAGGTATAGCCACATCTATGGCGCTTCTGCAGTCCCGTGTAGACTCAAGGCTTGTAGCCTCTTTTCTTTTTTTGCCCATCCGTGCCCCTGATGTAGTTCTTCCACACGCAATGCCGCGTAGCTACTCCGTTTGGATGAGGGTGTCTCGAGCTCCAGCAATGATTTGAAGTGGGTCAGGTTATATCCTCATGATCACTGTCAATCGAAAGGAGCTTGATAATACTGTACAGCAGGTAGAGAGTAAGCAAATCCCAAACACCTCCTCTCCTCGTCCCGAAAAAAAAAAGAAAAAAAGCTTTGCCAATACTCCCATAGCACATTCGTCAAGACCTGCAAATATTCTAATCTTTGTTGTATCGACCAATTTCCTTTGACGGCTCCAGATCGAAGGAAAAAATATATTCCTTTGATGAACTTTGGAGTCCACCAAACCAAAACATATACTTACAACTTCCTCTTCGACACGTTTCTGAGCAGTGACCCAAGCCCTGAGCAAATGTGCTGTACTCAAAACAAAGAACTCTACTACAAAAAGCCTACAAGCAAGATTTGAATGAGAGAAGCTCAGGGAGAGAGAAACCTCTTTTTTTTTTTTTTTCTTTTTTCTCTTTTTTTACCCTTTTCTTGTCTTTTCTTTTTTTTCTTTTTTTTTCTTGTCTTTCTTTAACAGACTTTTTTGAAAACATGGATTCCAAGCAAACCTGTACATCATGCAACAAAAAACACACAAATTTTTGTTCTTAAAAAACACGAATTGGGAAGCAAGATTCTGTTTTTGATCATTGCGGCAGGTAGAGGCATACATACGCAACAAGACGAAAAAAACAAAAGCAAGGCGTTGGTAAGGCACAATCGAAGTGTCGTGCGCCTGCCCTTTTCAAAAAGCAATGTCTTTTCCAGTTTCCCCACCGTCAAAGAGGGAATGCACACAGGGCAGTCGCAACACAAGCAAGAAAGGGAAGTGAAGAGAAGAGAAAAGTCTAAAGTTCAATCGCGAAAAAAAGAAGCAACTCCTGGTATCGAGCATTGCAATAAAAGTACATGAGTAAAAAAGGGATAGAAGAAAAAGAATGCGCCCAATGGTATCGTCCGTTAATAATTCCTCAGAAAACGCCCTATTTTGTGTCCCGTAACAGTAGAGATTTCCAGAAACCGAGAAAGCAAAAAAAGCAACAACAAAGGTTGGTGGGTGATGCAAGCGAGCAAGAATACTCAAGACCAAAACTAAGCGTCCGGCATCTCATCATCGCTATCCCCATCAGCATCAACATCTTCCTCATCCTCTTCATCGCCATCGTTGCCAGGAACATATTCGTCCTCTCTTTCTATAGGCAGAGCTGCACCTCCTACGCCGTCATATCCAGTCCCCACTCCTTCTTCCATCTCCACATCTTCACCTTCAGCATCTTCGTCTTCCTCGTCATCTTCAACAGCATGTTCAGGCACCTCAATCTTACCCATAAATTTCGGCCGCGTGAATGCTGCGCCGTTGTTGGTGGAGACGATATCTTCTAATGCGCGCTCGTGTTCAGAAGAGATCTGGCGTTGAATCTCGTCTTCTTCGGCTGAGGGCGCAACTTCCATTTCGTCGAGTTTGCTGCGGGCACGACGGGCGGCGTTGGTGGGTCGGCCGCGGGGTGTAGCTGTTGGGTGAGGAGAGCTTTCTGCTATGCTGTCGGCGTGTCTATTGATAGATGGGGTGAGTTTAGAGCGAGTGCGGCTGCCCATGGGACGACCAGGTCTGCGCTTCGTGACCTGGCCGGGAATGGGTGGGAAGATTTCGAATCGCGAGGCGGGGATGCTGTCTTCTGTGTATGCGGACCCACGTCTGACCGATGAAGTGTCCGAAGTATCGTTTTGCGAGGTTGGGTCATCTTGTGTTGCGCCGTTGGCCTGCTCGGGCTGTGATTGAGATTGCGATTTGCGAGGCGAGCGGCGAGGAGGAGAGCCCTGGGTGATGGAGGGCTGAGGCGTCAATGTCGATGGGGGAGCCTTGCGAGTAGCCTTGGGCGAGAGGTTGTCGCCATTCGTTGCGTCCGGATCAGGTGTAGAGGTTCCATTGACTTGAGCTTGCTGAACGCCTTCTTCAGGTTGTGCGGTCTGCAAATCCTCAGGCTCATCGCGACGAGCCTTGGTTTGGATAGGACCATTGGCTTCTTCACCGACTGGGAAATAGCTTGTAGGCTTACCCATCACATACGGTGTCCAGATGAGTTTTGCAGGATCGATCTTGATGTGACGTTTCTTGTCGTGCTTGTCGAGGTATTCTGCCATGTACGCCCAGTCGCAACGAAGGGCATATTTGTTGGTGACGGGATCCTTGACAATAGCACGAAGCGCTTCCAGTGAAGAGATGACATCGTCGACAGTCATGCCTGTAGCACGAGCCATGCTCGAGAACGAGATGTCATGCGAGCCTCGAGGTGCCTCTTTGTACCCGAGCAGTAATCTGCACATGACACCACGCCAGTAAGAGCGGTAGGAGACAAGACCCAAGTCGGAGAGTGGCTTTTCAGGAGAGCCCGTTCTACCTTCCACTCGAGTCAATAGGTAGGAGAACTCGATCAGAGTACGACCAAATCCGTGACGCTGATGGACTGGGAACACCAGGATACACGAGACATTGTTGCCTGGCGGGTCATTAGCGTTGGCACCTGCCTTGGCTTGAAGACCATTTGTTAGTGGATCAGAACCGATCTCGATAGAAGCACGAGGATCAGTAGGTGGCGTCCAATCTCGCTTCTCCTTCGAAAAGTAGCCAACAAAGTGGCAACCGTATTCATCGTTTTCCGTCATGACATAGAAGAGAAAAGGCTCGACATCATAATACAGGGTCTTTGAACCAAGAAACAACTTGGCCAAAAGACAAAGATTTTGACAGTAAAGTGGACTGCGGCGACCGTCAACCTCGAAGAAGGAGATGCTTTTCTTGTTACCGTCGGCATCAATGATATCGTCGCGATAGATCTCATCGCCAGGGGGATGTTTGTGTGGGCATTTGAGTTTGTGTCTGAAAGCGACATAAGACGAGCTCATATACTTGAGACAGAACTCGCAAATACACAGGATAGGGTTGCGATTGTATTCCTCAGGATAAGGCGCGGCATGCAGTGTCTCAATCTCCCAGCCGCCAAAGTGGATGTACTTAATCTTAGTAGGAAGTCCGCCGGATGACTTGGATCTTGAAGGTAATTCGATAGGGTTGGCAGCTTGTTCGGCCTTTCTGGCTTCTTCGGCCTGGCGGCGAGACTCCTCGAAAAGATCACGATCAGCTTGCTGAGGAAACGTTTTGGTTGTGTCAGCTTCGGCATCAGTGAGGATGCCACCAAAAGGCTTGCCCTGCACGGTGTCCAATTCTCGGTCAGGAAAGGGGTAGTAAGGATTGTCGTAAAGAGTTGTGGCGACGGCAGGGTAGTGTGAGGAAGTAGCTTCGATTGCTTCGTAAACATCGCTCTGCGCGCCACTCTTCTTCTTGCGACTGCCCATTAGTGCTCGTCGCGCTCTGTCTCTTTCGCGCCTTCGAGCCTTTCTTTGGGCGTTGCGCTCAATGCCTTCGAGAGCAGCGGCGCTGATGGGGATGGCGATAACAAGAGTTTTAGGGTTGTCCTCGTGTGTTTCGATGGAAATGATCCTTGCGTTTGTGCTTGACTGAGGCTGTTTCCGAAGGCGACGCGTTTTGGAGGACTTTTCACTTTCCGCTGAACCAATACTTTGCCGTGTTGTCGACTGCTCCTTCACTGCGTCTCTTGGCGTGACATTGATGTTGGTTTGACTGCCAGATGCAGTTGATCGTCTCCTTTTCCGTGATGCCGCCCTTGGTGTTGGGTCGTCCAGCTCGACGGAAGAATTCTTACGTTTCCTAAGCGAGCGAGAACCATCCATCGGATCATCGTCCAGTATGAGATTGTTGAAGACTGAATGCGAGTTTGGTTTGATGCCGCCACGAGCAGCAGGCAGGAGATCTCGGGCTAACTTGGGAACAGACGATCGACGTTGAGAGCCATCATTAATGGTCGACCTGTCGACAGAAAGGAAACCATTATGTACACAATCATGACATAGCCAGGTCTGAGGATTCTTGTCTAGAATTGTTGTTAGCAGGAGCATGAACTGATATGCAAGTCACAAAAACCGACGTACCTTGATCCGAGCTAAGCGAGTTAGCGTTTCTGGCGCACTGCTTGTGAGCTGCACGCATCAAGTCAGCTTCAAGGACCCTGGCAAAGCTTGACACTAAACACGATGATACAAAAACTTACCATGATCCCCGCAATGACCGCATTCGAGATATTCTTCATACTCGTCGCTCGGATCATTTTCTTCGTCTTGTCCGCAATATCTGCCAAGTCAAAATCAGCACTCTTTCGAAAAGCAATCAATATGGCCACATACACGCAAGTCGAGTCTGTCACAATGTCTTGGTCCTGTTCTTGAGCAGTATCGCTCTCCTTTTCCCAGGGCGCTTGAGTGGCAGCAGATTCGTCAGACGAGTCGGAATCATTGTCGCCGTCGGATGCAGAATCGTCGTCCTCGCTGCTTTCAATGTCGCGACTTTTCCTGGCTCTTGAAGATCTACTCCTTGTAGGGGCTCTCTTTACAGCACCGACAATCTCGCTCTCGTCATCGTCCTGATCTGCATCTGCATCTGCATCTTCGTCTTCCTCGTCATCATCTTCTTCGTCTTCGTCATCGTCCTGATCTTCGGGAAGATCGTTTTGAAGGCTAGGCGACTGAGTTTCGGGCATGTCGAGATCATCTTCCTCGCCCTCTGCGTCAATACTACTGCTGCGCATGGTGCTGTAGGTGGTGCTTCGACTACGGCGCAAGTATGCAAAGGTGTGAGAGTGTTATGAGTCGCAATTCGAGCTACAGTCCTGTAGAGCCAGACACGTCTAGATCCTGTTTGTAGAGCGCATGGAGAGGTCACAGGGAGACGTGCTGTTGAAGCCTTGGCGCCCAAGCAAGCAAACTGGTCGCAAGCCGGCCCGGCGGCAGCAGGGAAGCTCGGAAAGCTGGTACGAGTAGCCTAATAGGTTGAGGAGACGTCCAGAGGTAAAGAACACGTAGAAACGCGGTATTCGTCAAGGTGGTGGGTAACGTGCAGTGGGTGTGCTGAAGCTTGGACGTAGGCTGAGGTCGACGCGGCGACAAGGTAGGCGGCCGATAGGGACTCTAGCAGACACAACGAGCGACTGCTTTGACAGTTCGAGATAGGGCGACAACGGAAACAATGAGCTCAGAGCGGCAGATCGTCTTGTCGAATTGATGTTGGATTACTGGAGCCTCTTGTTCAGCCCCCTCAGGCTTCGTGTTGTGCTCTGGCCCCAAAGCATGTGGAGAAGTCGCAGCTTCCCCTACCGCATAGTTGCCTGTTTTGCGCTTGAAATCCGGCTCTACTCACGACTCCAGCGCCAAGACGTAGCTGGTCATCAATCCCGCTGGGTCAATCGACGACGAGGGTGTCAGAAGGACCATATCACACAACACAACACACAGCCATGGGTGTTCCATTTGAAGCTCTATTGCCTTATGGCATCTGTCTTGCCGTACGCCGCCATCTCATCTTCCCTCACGCCGTCAATCCCACCACTAACATATGCACGCGCAGTTCTTCGGTATCACCGGTGCCGGTCTCTCAAAGATCAGAAACATTCAGAACGGCGGCAAGCGCGCCAGACACTCCATCGACCAGTGGGACAGACAAAGTGCGCAATCCCGTCGAATGCGATATCCCAACGACTCAGAAACGCTGACCCGACTTCCCTTCCGCAGTGATGGACCGCGACCGTCGCCTGACAGGCTGGCTCAGAGGACAGAGCGACCGCCCCATTGCCCCCGCTGGCTTCGAATACAGCAATGGATGGAGAGTATGTACTCAAGACAGATCCGGCATGCTGCAAGTCAAAAGAGGGAGAGGGCTGACATACAACAACACAGGTCGAGAGAAACTTGCACTAGACACGCTACAATGCAATCAGCTCACACGCCCACGTCCTTCTTCCTCTTTGTATATCTTCTCCGGCGCTCATAAATCCTGCTTTCCGAATACCAATTTTGTTCTTCAAATACTCCGGTTGTGACAACCCTCAAGCCATGCGACACATTCATAGAAACACCCAGCGATGTAACAGAAAGTTGTGCATCTACCATTTAGAAATCGAATTTCTGCTGTCCGTCTTTAAAAAGATCAAGCACACAACCACTCAATGGTCCATTTGTCTCAAGAGCAATTTTATGTATCTTCGACCAGGACTACGTACAAAGATGCATTGCTAAGGCATAGAGATGGCTCTACCACCGCAATTGAGTTCAACAGATACTCCAATCGTTGAGTCACCAAGATAGCCCGGTTCCTGATATTTACCTTATGCTGCACTGTTCCGAAGACAAGCAATGCTTTAGACACCTTCACTCGTGACTCCTGTCTTGTGTAATCATTCTGCCTACTATAGCATGAGATACCACCCAACCTGCTCATAGCGTTCACTCGTGTCCTCCACTGTACGGGGCCTATCAAAAGAAAACAAGAGTATCTCGAATGATCAACGACCTAGAAAAGCAGAAAGACGTGACAGACAGGTTCACCTACTCGACTCACACTGTCTCCTCTCCATCATCTGCAGCAGTCAAGTTTTACATACACATCGATACCAACATGCAAAATGAAGTCATGACCATCAGCACAGCACACGATAAAGTGGAAATTTGGGGAAAAGTTTATCTTGCATTTTTCTAATTCCCAAAAAAAAAAAAAGAAAAAGATATTGAACTATGGGCTAAACAAAAAGAAGAAAACGCCATTGATACACATTGGTACTCACGTTAGACAACACAAGGAAAAAGGAGGCCGCAACTGAATATTTACACATCACTCAAGGAAAAGAAGAATCTACTGTCCGGGAGAGACAAGCAGACCATCCTTGAGAGAGTTGTGGTGCCAGCCACCAGCAAGTGCCTCACCACCCTGTGCCTTGGCGTGGTCGGCGATACGGGCCTCAAGCTCGGGGCGGAAGTGGCGGATCAGACCTTGGATGGGCCAAGCGAAGGCCTCTCCCAGAGCGCAAATGGTGTGGCCCTCGACCTGCTTGGTGAGCTCTTGCATCATGTCAATCTCACGAGCGCGAGCCTGTCCCTTCTCGAAACGGTGCATAATCTGCTCGGTCCACTTGGAACCCTCACGGCAAGGGGTGCACTGACCGCAAGACTCGTGGTGGTAGAACTTGGAGAGACGAGCGATGGCGCGGACAACATCGGTGCTCTGGTCCATGACGATGACGGCGGCGGTACCGAGACCAGACTGAGAGTCCTTGAGGGCGTCGAAGTCCATGAGTTGGTCGTCGCAAACCTTCTTGGGAAGGATGGGAGTAGAGGAACCACCAGGGATAACAGCCTTGAGGTTGTCCCAGCCGCCAATGACACCACCACAGTGCTTGTCAATCAGCTCGCGGAGAGGGATAGACATCTCCTCCTCGACAGTGCAGGGGTTGTTGACGTGACCAGAGATACAGAAAAGCTTGGTACCGGCGTTACGCTCACGACCGAAGGAGTTGAACCAGCTACCACCACGACGGATGATAGTGGGCGCAACAGCGATGGTCTCGACGTTGGCGACGGTCGAAGGGCAACCGAAAAGACCGACGGCAGCGGGGAACGGAGGCTTCAGGCGAGGCTTTCCAGGCTTGCCCTCGAGCGACTCGATGAGGGAGGTCTCCTCACCACAGACGTAGGCACCCATACCACGGTGAATGTAGATGTCGAAGTCGTATCCAGATCCACAGGCGTTCTTTCCAATGAGACCAGCTTGGTAGGCCTCCTGGATGGCACGCTGAAGAACAGTGGCCTCGTGGTAGAACTCACCACGAATGTAAATGTAGGCGGCGGTGCAGTTCATGGCACGACCAGCGACCAAACATCCCTCGAGCAGCTTGTGGGGGTCCTTGCGCATAATTTCACGGTCCTTGCAGGTTCCGGGCTCACCCTCATCGGCGTTGACGACCAAGTAGCGGGGCTTGGTGTCCTTGTCCCAGTCCTTGAAGTTCATGAAGGACCACTTCATACCAGAGGGGAAACCAGCTCCACCACGGCCACGGAGACCAGATGCCTTGATTTCGGAAATGATCTAAAGCAGGCGTGTCAGCAGGGCTGCAATAATCTAGCAATGCGTGGCAATGCATACCCAGTCGTGACCCTTGCCGAGGATCTCCTTGGTCTTGTGCCAGTCACCATACTTCATGGCGCTCTTGAGGTCGGCTCCATGGTGGCCGTAAAGGTTTTGGAAAATACGGTCCTGGTCCTGGAGACCACGCTTGTGCTGAACTGGAGGAGCGTCCTGGACGGTAGCGAGACCACGGGCGGAGGTGGTCAATCTCGAGGTGGTGGCGTTGGCCGAAGGCACGACGCGGTGCGATGCCGCCGATGTGATTGCTGATGTGGCGCGCGACATGTTGCTAATGTGTGTAGAAATTGAATTCACAGTCGCCGACCGTGAAGACAAGACGGGTATGAGAGGCGTAGGTGCGAGTGCGCTGAGGTGGTGGCCAAACTCATGACATCCAACATCCAAAGACTCTGCCAAGACCATGACCCTCAGCCAATCACAGCTTTGCATCTGACCTACCCCCAACTTTATACCCAACCTTCTTCACTCTATCTTGCATCTTCTTTTTGAGATTATCACTTGCTTTAACATTCACACAGACTGCCTCTAAGGCTTGAATAAGAATCCAGTACAGACACCGGTAGAAAATATAAGCTATGTGAAAATAGTCGGCAAAGCATGTGTCGATCAACATGCCATAGCTCCGACAGAGAATGCTTATGCCATGCCTGATTGCTACTCTCGAGAAAATGTCAGAGCGACCAACAAGATGCAAGTTCCAACTTTTCAAGAAGTTCAAGTTGGTCCTGCAACAGTGTCGATTCAAGGTAACCCGTGACAACCCGAAAGCATTAACGATCGCCTATACAACTACCAAGCTCGGCCGCAAAGGATTCACTATACACTTGGCTTTGCTGGGCATTTGCAACATGAACGCATGCGCATGACTCTGAAGCAACGAATACACCGATTCCATACTACATCGGTGCGATCGGCCAGCCTGTAGTTGTTGTTTCCGAGCTCATGGAGCGTCACATCGCATACGCCCAGCCTCTACAGCCTGGCTGGTATGGCATATATAAATAAGTATACCCCCAACTGCTCAGTTGTCTATCTTTCTGTTTACCTTGGAGTCAACTTTGCATAACTCATTCAATAACATGTTCACCATCTCAGTCATCTCGGCTTTCGTGTTGGCTTCCAGTCAACAAGTCTTAGCACAGTCCTGCTCTGGCTTCAATGTCACCACGAGCTACGCCGACTTGACCTACACATCTCTCAGCAGTCGCTCGTACATCATCAGCGAGGGCGTTTCGTGTCCCGCCGCACAGAACTGCTCGGTCGACATTGGCGGCTATGTCACCGACGGCCGTACACTGAACATCTCGGACGATGCCTCAGCAGACTCCATCTACGACACTATCTCCAAAGTCGTCAACCTCCAATTCAACGAAACTCAGACCTATCCAGTGGCTCTCAACCATGGCCCATGGACAATCAAGAATGGCACAGATGGTTATGTCGTCTTCACTCCCAACACCAGATGCGCTACAGGAAGACTATCTGGCTGCCAAGGCAATAACCTCGAAGGACAAATTGTATCGGCATGTGCGCTCGAGGGTGAAAAGTACGGTGATGGACTTAGTGGTGTTATCAATGAGGTTGTTACCGATCGAGAGACTGTTGCAAATTTGACTTGTAACCCTTCCAACACAACACAAGCCAAGAATGGAAACTACACGGGTGGGAGAGGTTGCACCGGTACCCAAGACGAGACTGGTGCAGCTGGCACAGTTGGCGGAGCTTCTCTAGCTCTTTTGTCTGTTTCGATGCTTGTAGCCTTTGTTGGATTTTAGCCTTGCTGATGACTAGACGAGAAATCTCGACAGTGCTGCATTTCTAACCATTCCCGAGCAAGGGATTAAAATCAGTAAATCCTTGTCTATACTCCGTCCGCAAACATTATATTAAAGACTAACCTTGCGAGAAATCCGCTCCACGGCTCATGAAATATGTTGCTGTGGTAATGATGAGGAGAGCCGAGATAGGCATGAAGGGAGAGTTATGGACATGCGGCTCAAAAGACTTCCTTGCATTCCTCGACAGGCAAGCAATGCTAAGCTGTGTTGGCTGTTCTACACACACGTGGCAAGTTACTACAAAGGTATCTGTCCATTCCATGTGGAAGTGGATACGTTGTGAGGCGCGGAGTATGAGACGAAGAAGCGATCTAGACATTAAGTACCGCTGTCATCTGAAGATAGCCTAATCGGCGTGCAGAATCATTCAAGCAGTCATCTTCAAGAATCCTTGTAGATGTGCAGATGATAGCAACAGATAAGCAGGCGATTGGACGGATTGTTAGACAGAATAAAAGGTTCGGCGGAAGTCGATGGGAAATGCGTACGCCAAGAAGTGGCTGTTTCGCGTGGGTTACCTTGGTGGATGCTTGCTTTTCTGAACGTTGCCTCATAACGGTGTGGACATGATGTGGCTGGACTCTGCAGTACGAGAGAGTGTGATGCGAGAGATTGAATTATGAAGACGAATAGACCTAGAGTGATATACGAGCGATGTGTCAGATTAGGATGGACAGAAACAATTAGGGAATGCGGCTGGATCGCTAAAAATAAAATAGTCGTATGTAGCCAAGCTTTTGCTAGGGACGCCGGTGTTGTAACTTTCAAGGGGAGGCTTGTTAGACTCGCATGGCTGCTTTTTTGAGCGGTCGTTTGGGAGGGTTGTGCGACTGTGTCACACTTCTTTAACCTTTCCTTTTTCCTCTAGACGACCATCTGGACACTGCTTTTCATCCCTCGTATCCGACCAAGACTAATGGTGGCAGTTCGTAAAAGTGGATTACGATAGGGCCGAGTGCTACATGGTACAGGCATGTCTACAGGTGCACCGCCACGTGGAGCGCTGATGCGCACGGCGTCGGCTGAACAAGTATCGCTACAACATCCTTCTCCCGGACTCGAGAGCCTGCAGGGGGCGTACATCAAGAATGTCGAGCGTTTGGAGCAGTCAGCAGAAGAGATGAGTCAGGGGGGAAGCGACATTGGCGACGAGATTCGCAGGATGAAACAGGAACAGGACCGGGCGTCATTACGGTCAAGCAGCATTGCCTCCGAGTCGCTGTCACAGTCACAAACTCGTGAGGGCCGCCAGCAGAGCATCGACAGAGTCATCAGCACACGCAGCCGCAATCACTCGACCTCCAGCTACGCCAACTCGATCGTCGACGTCAACAACCACGCTCGCTGGGGAGGCTACTCGCCCGGAGGATACATCACGAGCCCTGCCGTCTCACGAGTAAGCAGCTTCCATCGACCCTCGGGCATGCCTGAGCCCGTTCAGGAGGGTCGTCCCCTGGATTCGCCCCTCGCCTCACCTACCTCGTACTCGAGTCCACGACGCCAGCCATCCCACTACTCATTCGCACCGACCATAGAAGACGCCGAGTTGCTTGACGACCAAGAGAAACCTGCAAACGATGCCGACAAGACCCCCGAGCCTGAACATCAAGAGTGGGACAAGTCCAGTCGACGACTCTCCGATCTCGACGAGCTGAGCCACTATTCCCATGACGACAAGCAACGCTACGATGAGCAGGATGAACAAAGTCTCTACTCTCGCGATCAGCAGAGCCATTACTCGCAACCAGACCAACAGAGCCACTACTCGCACGACGACAGACAAGCTCCTGAACAACAACAATATTCTCAACAGCACAAACTCAGCCAAGAGGAGGAATGGCAGCAGCAAGCCCACGACCTATACCAACAGGCTGCCGATCAAGATGCATACAACGATTTTGTCCAAAACCCCCCGGATCGCCCACCAACCACTGACACTTTCCGTGATGCCCGCTCACTCTTCAAGGACTTTGATGGTGTACACTATTCGCCAGGCCCCGACGAAGACGGCCCTGGAGGTGCGCAACGACGAATGTCGCGCATGTCTCGCCAGCCTCGACCCATGTCGTATGCCCGTCCAATGTCTTACGCACAACCTCCGCCCACCGAGGGCATGGTCTACTATCCCGCTCCAGTCCCTCGCATGTTGAACCTGCCCAAGCGATTGTCTCAGCTGCCTTCAGCCAACCAGCAAGCCCAGCGTCGCTCTCAGGTCTTGAGCGCCATGCCTCTTGCTTCAAGGCAAAGTGCCCCCTGGCTACCTGGTCTTGATCTGGAAGAGCAAGAACCGGAAGAAGGCGCACCGCAATCTGGTCCCTCCTCCCCACAAATAAAACAACAAAGACGAAGCATGATGGATCTTCAAGCCAGCCGAATGAGCACCGCCAACTTGCCTCCACAACTGAGAGCGTCTGTCTTCTTCGACAACGAAGGTCAGAGGTCACCAACAGAGGTCAAGATTCAGTCAGCATCGGCTGTTGCTACTCTAGACAGTATTCTAGCTGCATCCGTCAATGCTCCAGTCAATGTCTTTACTGATCATCCGTTCGCTGGTACTAGCGGACAAGAAATCTATGCCCAGGAACGTTCTGCAAACCGTCGCAGTGCAACTCTTTCTAAGCTCGATATGATCATGGATGACAATGAGAAGAAGGGTCACGATCGATCCGTCAGCGCTGGCACGATTGAGAAGCCCATGATGTCCAAGCGCAACAGTATGATGACCGTACTGACTGACTTTGGTGGTAAATCAGAAGGCAAGAAACTAAAGAAAAGAAACAGCAAGATGAGTCTGATGACTGATATGGACCTGAACGATGGTGGAGACACAGCTACCGAGTTTGCAAAGTCTCGTCCCGCTAGTGTACACTTTGGTAATCTCGAGGTTGAGGAGCCAGCTGAGCCATCTCCTGAGGCAGAAGCAGAAGATACCCTGATGCCTGCTCAGGGAGTGGGCGCAGACAGAGAGAGTATCTACAACGACGAACAGGATATGCAGATGCCATTCTTTGCCCAGCCTACTACTTTGCTGGCAGAGTTACAGGCTCGCAAAGCTCATCAAAAGTCTCGTAATCGCGCCGCTGCAGATGCCTTTCCTAATGGAATGCATAGTACTCTGCTTCAGATGGACGCCGTCAAACAGGTGGAAAAGAATAAGAAGCAGAAACACGGACGTGCTAGACTTGCATGGGAAGCTCCAAGCGCTGAGGAGGTCGAAGAAGAAGAAGATGAAGACGTCCCACTTGGCGTCTTGTATCCTACTAAGAATGGCCTGATAAACCGAGGCAAGAAAGATGAATCAGATTGGGATCGTCCACTAGGTCTGATGGAGAAGCGTGAATTCGAGGACAACGAGCCGTTGAGCAGTCGTCGCTTCCGTCTAAAAGGTGTGCCTGCAGCCGAGGCACGACAAATCCTCCAAGAGATGGAACGACAACGCCGCGAGGCTGCTCTGCCACCACCTGAAGCAGTTCCGTTACCGGGAGAAGATTCGAACGATGATGAGGATCCAGACGAGCCGCTGGGACAGCGTTTGCGTCGTCTCAAGCAGAAACAGATGCTTAATGCAGCGTTGGGTGATGTTGCAGAAGCCGACAAACGCAAGTCCACTGCTTTCTCCGAAGACATCCTCAGCACGTTCGGAGGCATTACAGGAACGAAGGCTGAGACCGAGACCCCTGAGCCCGAAGAGGAAACACTGGGTCAAAGACGAGCACGCTTGCAACGTGAGCGCGAAGCAGAAGCCAAACGAGGCGATACCTCTGACCCACCTTCTGTTCGTACTGTCCGTCCTCCTCTCCTACGCTCGTCTTCATCTCTCGCAAACCTTCTTGCTGCCCATCCTGTATCCTCTCCTGGCGGCCCTCGCTCTGCCAATGCTCCCGCAGCAGGCTCTCTTCTAGCAGATGCCGCCCGTGCCGAAGAAGAAGCACGAAGAAAACTCCGCGAGCGCAATCGCACAAGTTCATACAATCGTCTGACCAGCGGCATGCCCCAACACTTCACCCCTCAACCTGCACCCTACCTCCTCTCCTCCAAATCCACAGGTGCAGTACCCCAATACTTCAACCCGCAAACACTGCAACCGCAACAAGCACCAATGATGTATCCTCCCCAAATGGCGGCTGGAGGCTTCCCTGGCTATGGCTTTGTTCAACCACCTCCTTTCCTGCAACCTACCGCTCAATACCCAAATATGATGTTTGGAGGTGCATATCCTTACGGACAAATGCAGATGCCACAGCAGCAGATGATGATGCCTATGCAGCAACAACAGGCGTATGCGCATATGGCACAGATGCAGGCTGCGGGTGGCATGCACGATCCTAATGTTGTTGCGCAACGCGATTTGATTGATCGGTGGAGACAGAGTATTATGCATTGATAAGCATTTTAGCATTGTTTTTGTTTTTAGTTTTTGGAAAGGAAGAGGTGAATGTTCATTGGAGTATCTGTGTTGGTGTTTAATTGTTGGTTCTTGGTTAGAGTTGATTTGGGGTTTGTTTCAGTCGTTTGGCATGCATCTTTTTGTTATAGGCATAGCACACTCAGCACACAGCGCATCATTGCATCACCAGCTATACAGAATAATCACACAGCATTCAGTAATCTTTCCAGCGAGACTTCTTTGCAAAATCGGACTTCCATCCCATCATGAGCCAATGCATCCGTCGTACGTGCTTGCCACAGTTCTCTTCAAACCCCCATACTCATCAAAATCATTGCGCAGTATGAGCTCTTCCACCTTATTCAATCAAAAGGATCCTGATTATCATCTCTGCACACCAAACCCCAGGAAAACAATATGAAAAGCCCTTTTCGTCTTGGTCAAAAGAACTTCTATTCTCCCCTCTACGAAATACCTGCTAGAGAGGATTCCACATGACGATCGACGGATACTTCTTGCATTTATGTCGCTCACAACCTATGGTTCTGGTATCTCTTAGCATTAGAGAAGACGGTGCCATGAAGGACAAGGGGTCCCATCACCCTTAGTGCATAGGTTAGCAAGTGAAATCCATCTCTTCCCGATCTCGTTACAGAACAATTGCAATCTATAAGTGTGGTACACATCAAGCTGCTGCAATTGAGGAGCTATTCCAGGACTCAGGGATAGAGGAAATTTGGCCATGGACCTATAGCGCTTCTTGGGGTCGATACTCTGCCAGGTCTCTCCGTAGATTGAGCTCCAACGACACCCAAGGATTTCTGACGATGAGGTGCGCGATGACATGCGAGCACATATTCTGAAAGATCTTGTGTATCAACCTTAAGGACCATTGCCAGGAAGAGATAGCGGCAGCAGGTTAGATGCTTTAAGAGATATCGACGATGTGGTTGGACAGAAGAATTGTCTGCATTGACGGTTTGAGGGTTGAATGTTGTGACGATGATGGGGAGTTTGAGTATGGTTTTGGTGGTAGAGTTGAGTTGACTGTCGTACGTGATAACTGCATGTCTACTAGAATCGCTAATGCGTTTCTTTTGGATTTGATATGTAAAGGTCTTTCCATCTTTGCTAACGAGAGCCGAGCTCTCAAGGCGAATAAGGCCTGTCTGGTCGAGCGCAAATTGGCGCATCTAGATTACTTCGAGACATCAAAGGAAGAAAGCACCAACTTTGCAGAAGGCTTACCTCAATCCGCTCCAATGAAACCTTATAAAGCCTGCAACTTATCATCGGTTCTCTTGAGTACACTTTCTAGCTCTGCTATGGCATCGGCAGACATATCTCGCCTCGCACTTGCTGCACCAGCGATGCCCTTACCATCGGGCGAGGCTTTGGCAATGCTGCGTACTCCTATCAACATTCAGAACACATTGACAACCGGGCCTGGGCTCTTGGATGGTGTCATAGATGCTCAATGTGTCGCCAAGTGCGCCTAATATAGAGACGGTGCGTGCGATAGTAACGGAACTTGCTGCAGAAGTTATATAGATTTTCTTTCTCGAGACCATCTCGGAGAAAAGGTGTAGGAGGAAGATGTGGGGCAAGCCTATCCGCGCAGGGCCTGCAATAAAGTGTGAGCCTCAACGCTGTGATTGCACATTTGCGTACAGAGGCGAAACATGATGGCCGGATGCATGATTACAATCAAATCCTCTGCAACGGATTCGTTTTGTGAGAATCTGTACAAAACATCATCTCTCAACTCTTGCCTCCACTCCTCAGCAGATTTTCGCGTAAAATCTTGTGAAGCAGTGACATTCTTCCCACGTTCGCAGCGCTCAGCTAGATCGTAGAATTTGTCGATTTCGGTCTCGTTGGAGACTGGAATGATTTGTACTGGGGCATCCCCTAGTAGGCCGAATAACCCTGTGCCTGCTGCAGAGCTGAGGTCTAAATGCACCACGACGATATCCACCACGACTAGCCAGCTAGGCAAGGTCTTGTAGGCATCAATGAATTCGGTCTCTTTGTTGGGCCTGGGTACATACTGAAGTCGCCCATCAGGTCCTCTGATTTCAGGAGGGGGAGGTCCGAAAGTAAGGTTGTGAATAGACTCCAGCATGATAGATGGAGTGGCAGAAAACCTCCGAGACTCCCATATCATGCAGTTGAGAGGGTAGCCAGACCATTGGTATTCAGGCGCGTACGTTCCACTCCAGTTGAGGTGAGGTGCACCATGTGTCTTGTCTACCCAGGCATCTTCGAACTCAAAGTCTGACCACCACTCCGTATCCGAGGGTCGATCAGGGTCGCGCTCTGTGACAAAACCACCTGATCTGGTCGCCACGGAGCGTGATTCGCGACAGACACGGCTGATGAGTGGCGGACGCCCATTTTGAAGCGTTGTATGTCGAAGGGTACATGGCGAAGGTAAGAGAGGTTTTGGGTATTCCCTGTTCAACCAAAAGACATATTCGTCAAGAGCAAAATCCAATTCAAATACTCGATATGGAAGACAGTACTGCCATATTTGCAGTCGCAGCTCAGTCGGAAGCCGTCCAAAAAGATGGAAAGATGCCGCCGGCTTTGTCATGATCGTTCGAATGATTGAGTGTAAATGTGCTATTTGGTCGCGCAAGAGTGAACAAGATAGAGGAGAGAAAGCACATATTTATAAGGGAAGCTACGATCGTGCATGCCAAATACGTGAGTGTTCATCGAAATAGTGTCCAATGGAAGGCTCAGGAAGACTGGAAGGATGTGACTGCCTGTTTCTCTTGGCAAGCAATTTCGCTACGTTATATGACCCCCAGCCACATTTTGATATGACGGTCGGCCAACTAACTTATTCCATGACACTCTGAGTTACTGTTGCGAGTATCTTGGCAGCACTCTCTTCGATGGATTGTCCGGACGTATCCAGCTCGAACAGCCTTCGTTCAACATCTCCTTCGTGACTTTCGTCGAGGTCTGAGAGACGCATCAACCGATGCTTGCTCATCATGCTGTTCAAAATTTCGGAGTCAAGCAATTTCGTTTTCGTGCCTGCAGACCTCTCTGGGGCGGATAGTCGGACTTTATGCTCGTTTGGTGCGCAAATGATATTGAAGATGTATATGGGTATACCTCGACAGCTGGCGATGCGGAGATGTTCTTCAAAGACTTCTCGATCCTCTGTTGCAGAGCTTAGGCAAGATGTGAGTATGATGGTCACATCCTGGCCAGGAATGTTGCACAGTGCATCGAATGCAACCTTGCGGAAAGCACGACGAAGCTCTTTGTGGTCGCTATTTCGTCCGGGTGCAATAGCCTGCGCTGGATCTATCAAGACATGGTTGTCGACAAATCGCACGTGAGCGGGTTCAAACAAGGCGTGAAGTTTGCGGCCGATAGAATACTTGCCGACGCCTGGGAACCCGTTCAAGAGAATTATACGGCCAGATCGTGGACTCGCGCTTGAAGGTTTCGAATTGCAGAAGATGGAAATTTCCTGCCTGGTCTGCTTCTGGTGCTTCGCCCATATTGCCTTTAGGTAACCAATGACATCCGTGCGATCTTTGTAACCGAGATACTCCTCACCATAGCGAGTCCCCTCGCTGATAACTCCTCTGATAAAAGAATCACAGTCTGTTGCCGCTGAATTTCCTGTTGTAGGTAGATTTTGTATGAAGGTGAATAGAGTCTGACTCGCTACATCTCGAATGTGGTTAGTCAGAGATCTATTCCCGCAGACGTGAACCTGCGGAACTGTGAGTACGTTCAGCACAAGTCGTTCGAGCATCTCGTCCGAGCTCAAATAGGCTGCTGTTCTGGAGATAGAGAGCAGCCGACCATCGCAAAACCGGAGACCCGAACCTTGCGCAGCTTTGAGGGCAACTCCCAGTGGAACGATAAGCTTCTTTTCCAACGAGACCTCTACATCTAAGGTGACTTTGTGAGTTGCCATGGCCTGCTTGAATATTCGAGCGAAATCGCGCGCTTTTTCGGTAGTCAGATCGAAGGAATCCTCAACGAATATCATGAGGTCAATTTCCGACAACACTAGAGTGTTCGGAGAAGCGCTTGATCCATAGATGACAGCTTCATAACTGAACCCGCCAAAGAAAGTTGTTATTGCGTTCTCTAGGGCTTTGACGACAGGCAGACCAATGACCTTCCTTGCAACGTCCTCAGACATTTGTGTTGTGTCTTGAATGATGAGGGTAGTAAGAGTTTTGGCAACGGAAAGAACGGTGACTGTCAAGGAGGCAACTATATAAGAGGCTGAGACTGCGCTCTTATCAGCTCAGCATTGATAAAGGTTGCTGAATTCACGCTTGAACAAGTGAGGATGTATGTTGTTGTCCTGGGTTATCTAGAGTCGTGATTCGTGCATAACGCTCACAAGGGGGCATTGCCAGAGGAAGAATTGAGCCAAAAGCCAATTCGAGACTCGGCAGCTGAAATCATGCAGTTCAAAGCGGCTCGTCGTCGCCGTCACATCTCGTCACACTCGCTACGCGCCAGTCAGGGAGCGTTTATCGCGAGATATTAATGTCACATAGTACTCAAGCGACAAGAGCTGGCGTACGACGGCAAGCTCGTCGATTGGTTCCAGCAACGATGAGATGGCTGAAACTGGCGCGAAGTACAGTATTTCGCGCTTCTCAAAGGATGCAAGACCACCCTGTATGTCGTAGCCAAGCAATCGCGCTTTCACCGCTCAATCGCTTTCTATCTTCGATTACACCAACACGCCCATCAGGATCGGAAATAACCTGCTTGAGATCCATTGACCACTATCCTCATTTGGACAATTCATAGTCCCAAGACCTGCTTCCCGACTGCACCATACCAGCACAATCCGAGCACAGCGCCTGCAAGAATTGCCAGTGCTGGAGGTACCTTGAACCAAGCAGCGCCAGAATATGCAACAGCAGCGACAACAACCCACCAAGGGTCATTAGCCAAAGACTTGCCTCTGCCCGAATCTGGAGTCAAATATCCAATCTCCCAAAGCCGGTACACAGCAGTAAAGACCAAACCGACTGCTGTAGCATTGATGCCTCTAAGCACGCTTACAACGAAAGCTTTTGTGCGCACAATCTGCCAGATACCTGATACGGCTGTGCTGAGAGCAAGGCCGGGAAGGAATATACCGATGAAGCCCAGTATTGCACCGGCTAGCCCTTGCGTATGTGAAGAGACAGCCAGGGCACCGAGGTAGACAGCGAAGTTGAAATTAGGACCGGGAAATGCTTGGATGATGGCTAGACCGATGAGGAAGTCGCGAGAAGAGACCCAACCGGGTTGTACAGTGTACTCTCTGAGCAGAGGGATGACGACAGGACCGCCACCAAAGATGATGGTGCCTGCTAGGTACATGTTTGCAAAAAGATCAAGGATTAAAGGTGGGGCCGCTAAAGCACCACGTGCAGCGAGGACTGCGGCGAAGGAGGCGAAGAATAAGAAGATGATTGAGATACTTTGCCATATAGACAAAGTGTAGGCGTGAGCTTGTGTTTCTGGTGTATCTTCCGCGACACGCTCGGCAGCTTCGGCATTCGTGATTAACTGTTTAGAGGGCTGCTCTTGGTTCGTGACTCGTCGTTGAGATGATGATGCTTGTGTTAAAGACATGTTCTGAAGTGGGATGCTTGTTGTGATGATTGGGTCGCTTTCTTCCACCGCGCGCTGTTGGTTGATACGCTTTTGCTGCCGTTTGGCACGAAGTCTACCAATCGCGCGGCTAAGGTAAAGATCCCAGACTACTGCCACAGCACCACCGATACCTACCAAAGCGGGAAAGTACCACAATGCCGTGTAGCAAAGCCCAGCACATGCACCGAATATGACCAAGATGCGAGAAAGAGGGTCAATGATGGCTTTGGTAGCAAGCTTGCAAAATGTCTTCGTCAGCATACTGGGCAAACAACTGAACAACTGATGAAGGACCAAGAGTGCAGCGCGGAAGCGGGTTTTCAATATGCCCACTCACCTGTACAGCAGCTAGAGCAATTATTCCGACTGTCGACGCGTTCAAGCCAGATAGAAGGCCATACACAGGGCCCGGCAGTACGTCTTTGATCTTGCCAACACCAATCGAAAGCAGGAACATACCGACAGCTCCAGGAAGACTCCAAACCAGAAACGCAAAGATAGCACACATAAGACCGGCATGATACGCAACCAGGGTGAAGAGCATTTTCGTACTTCCTGGTCCAGGTAATGCTTGCGTAAGAGCGAAGAGTTCACGATACTGGATCTTGAGTACCAGCGTTGTTTTATCAAGACTGCACAAAGAACCTAAAGAACCATACAGTTTGCTCGTCCACCCATGCAGCATAAGCGCCTCTGCTTCCCACAAATCGTTGATGCAAGATTTGGAAATGCACAGGGGGTCCGCCAAAAGCAGTAAATCCTAGATCCCAAGTTCTGAGAAACACATCTGCAAGACGAAATGCCAAGTGCTGGGTGTTTGGTTCGCAGGCATTGCTTGCATCCCGCTGGTACTCGTGTACGGTTCGAAAGCTGAAGGGGATGTACTCTGGCCTCAGATGGCGAAGAACACTCTGGATTGAGGAGTGCATGACAAGCAGGCAGTGAGTCGCGGACTCTCACGCGTATCGAAAATCGTTGAAGGCATGATAAGATGTTTTCTCAGGGCAGTTGAGTTTCTGGCTTGGCTGTAGAGCACGTGGAAGGTCAAAAGAGCGTGGCTGCAAGGTTGAGCTCGAGGAAGGGGCTTGACTCTGGCCAATCACATGTGGTGAGAATGATGGAGTCGATAGAGAACATAGCGAGAAACTCTTGGTGACATTTTGAGTCTCATGTACTGTCGACCTACGGTCACCAAAGTCGATTGACTTGCATGAGTTCCTAGTATTCTTTCATCTTGTGTTATAGCATCAAGTCATTCTCGATGACGATGGTGGTGAGTGCATCTTGGAGCGCCAACAATCAACAACTCCACAGTGGGGCTCCTCGCAGATCACCCCGCATGCGACATCACATAACCTCAAGCTCTCCACAACTTTCTCCATTACACTTTAACACGTTTCCAATTGTGAATTGAAACTCAGAACAATGTCAGCACCCAAGAATCCTCCCTTCAGAGCAGAGCACCTGGGCTCTCTCAAGCGTCCAGACAATCTTTTGGCCGCTCGCAAAGACGTCCACGAACACAAGGCAGGCCAGGACTCTTTGCCTGCAATTGAAGATCAAGCCATCAAGGACGTCGTCAAGATCCAGGAACAATGCGGTTTCCACGCAGTCAGCGATGGCGAGTATCGGCGCCACATGTTCTGGGGCACTTTCTTTCCCTCTCTGAAGGGATTTACTGAGATTCAAGGACCTGATGCTGATATCTTCCGTGCTTATGTCCCTGATATTGCTGCATTCTTGGAAGCTGACCATGTGCCTGGAGAAACGGTGATTTGCACGGGCAAGATCGAACATACTGGAAAAAGCAGCTATATCGAGCAGTTTGAGTATATGAAGAGTATTGTTCCCAAGGAGCAGTGGGGTAATATCAAGCTCACGCTCGCCGCACCAAACTGGTATGCTCGTTTGATTTTCTCTTCATTTGGTATCTTGCTAATCAATTGATAAGGTACCACTTGAGATACAAGACTGGCAAGGCTTATCCAAAGGATGTCTACGCCAACGACCAAGAATACTTTGCCGACATTGCAAAGGCATACAAGACCGAGCTCCAAATCCTCTACGACGCAGGATTGAGAAACGCTCAAGTCGATGACCCCAACCTCGCATGTACGTAATACCCATCATCTGTCTTCCCTCCTCGACTAACTGCCTCCCAGACTTTTGCTCGGAGAAAATGCTCGACGGCTGGGCAGCAGACACCTCCAACACCCAGACCGCCGACGAGCTCTTTGATGCCTACATTTCCTTCTACAACTCCTGTTTTGAGCGTCCTTCCGACATGCATCTAGGCATCCATCTCTGCCGCGGAAACTTCGTAAACTCACGCCACTTTAGCGAAGGAGGCTACGACCGCATCGCCACCAAACTATTCCAAAACCTCAATGTCAGTACTTACTACCTCGAATACGATACCCCACGTGCTGGTGGCTTTGAGCCCCTGAAGCACCTTCCCAAAGACAAGTTCGTCGTTTTGGGAGTGGTAACGAGCAAATTCCCCAAGCTCGAGGATAAGAAGGAGATGGTGGAGAGAGTATTGCAAGCCGCAGAGTTTGTGGCACAGGGAAGTGGGGAGAGCAGAGAACAAGCATTGCAGAGGATTGGTGTTAGTCCTCAATGTGGGTTTGCTAGTCATAGTGAGGGCAATCTGTTGACTTATGATGATATGGTGGAGAAGTTGAAGTTGGTTAGGAGCATTGCTGATGAGATTTGGCCGGGCGAGCCTTGAAGTGGTTGGTTAGGAACGATGGGCTTGAAAGTCTTGGTCAAATGTGTAGAGCTTTTTGGATGACTGCACAATATTTTTTTTTTTGGACGATTGAACAGTATATGCTGGAGCGTATTGATCTTACGTATTCCATTGTGACTTACATACATACAGGTAACATCGTATGTACAGTCACTCAATCTCGTAGTTCTTGCTCGGGATTCACAGGGACCGATGAAGATCTTGCTCGCGTACAGGGGGATCAGACTATAACAGGTTGTCGGTGCAAGCCGAGCAAAACTGTGAAAGTGTGAGTATAGAAATATTTTTCCTACTGCTGGTGAAGATTTGTCTCATGCTTCAGATCTCCTGAGATAGTGACCAAATTATGGAAGCTTTGGAGGTACAGCGGAATCGCACTTCTGTGGGCGTGAAGTTTCACCTTACGGGGTTGCAACCGTGCCATTTTTGATTGTGTTTGTGTGTATAAGGAACCAGAAAAAGCAAAGAAGAGACTAGTGCTTCTCGTCCATGCTCTTTCTTCCTGTGAGTACACCTCCCATTCCATCTTGTCTTCTTTGCCTCCTACGTCCAGCAACCTCATTGGCCCATTCTTGAATCTGGAAGACCCAGCCACCAGCAACCAACACACCACTGACAACGTTAACAAGTCTGACCAACAAGTTCAAGAGACCGCCCCACTCTTCAGCGATGGTCAACATCAAAGGCTCAATGTCAAACTTGACAAAGATACCAGGGACCTGACGCTCAGAGACGATATGCGATTGTTCTGTGACGGCGTATTGGTTTGTGAAAATAGTGTTGCGAGGCAAACGAGGTTGAGGAACCGAGTCATCGCCCGAAGACAAAGGAACAGCAGCATCAGCGTACTTTTGCAGAGCAGAAGGGTTATCAGTATACACGGTCGGCACAACACTCAGATAATACTGGAACTTTTCAAAGTGCTGATCGGTAGTGGTGCGCGTGTTGTCCAGAGGGTTATCCAGACCAGGATAAAAAGGACCAAAACTCAACTCGTTGATCTGGTGTGAGAAGTTGAAGGCGTTGTGGTCGAGGTGTTGGCCAAACTCCATGTATCCGTGGCCGCGAGCGGTGATGTGGAAATCGCCTTGGACTTTGTTGAGTTCGAGGCTGCCGTAGATGCGACAGGAGTCGGGTGTTGCGCCTCTACCTAGTCGTGGTGTCTTTGCGAACTTTCTCTTCTTGCGGGCGGCGCCGAGGTAATCGTGGACATCCTCCTCTTGGTAGTCGGACCCTCCTCTTTCGGCAGCGCTGCCACCGAGGTGGTGTGCGCCTTTTGTGTTCTCCCATTGGGACCAGAGGGTTCCGTCGCGGGTGAGGGTTTGGCTGGCCATAATGCGATCGCCAGAGGCATCTTGGACGTTGATGTGCAGGTCGCTGCACTTCATGGCAACGACGACATCGAGGTTGAGTTGCAGGTTATGCGAGATACCCTTTTCGACGCTAAAGGTGTGGTGTGTCTCGCCAACGTACCAGCGGCGCACCTCGGTCACTGCCAGCAGGAACGAGGCAAAGGCGAGGAAGAGCGTCCACACTCCTCCATTCTGCGTTTTGGTCTGGTACGAAGGTTTGGTTTTGGCTGTTGCGGGTTTAGATCAGCGGGCGTGTCAAGAGGGAGAAGGGGACGAATGTCGCGTACGAAAGGCGTCAAAGGCCTTTACGACCGAAGTGGCCTTTGACTCTCCGAAAGCTCCCTCGTCGAGCCCATGGTCGGAAAAGCCATTCATGGTGCCTGTCAAGACTGGATTGACATGTGAAAGAGGGAAACTATGGGAGGCCACCTGTACCTGTCCCTGACATGTTTCACCCCGCGTTTCCCGAATCGCTGCATCATCTCCACAATTCCATCTTATCGCGACCTCGCTCTGTGTTCAACCATCTACCGACTGCAACACACTGGGCAGACACGCGAGAGCATTACAATCATCAGTCATATAGGTTTTGATTTATTGGGTTGACTTTTTGTACACTGCCAATCACATTACTGAACAGGGACGAGACATGCTTGTTCAGTCACTCGTCATAGCCAGTGCCTTGATGGCCTCCGGGTCCATCGCCTGGAACAAAGGTACTTGAATTCTAGTATATACATTGTTATTTTTATGTTATTGACTGCTATACAGATGTCCACCAACAAATCGGCTACAGTGCAGAACAACTTCTAACTCCCACCACAAAATCCATCCTCTATCAAATCCTCGAACCCAAATACAACAACAGCATCGGTCTCGCAGCAGCATGGGCAGACGACTACGCTCACACCACCGAAGGCGCTTTCAGCTACCAATGGCATTGGATAGATTCTGCCGACAAGCCACCCCATTACTGTAACGTTTATTATCACCGTGATTGCTCTGAGGGCGGTTGTGTGGTTTCTGCCATTGCAAACCAGACACAGATACTCAGGGATTGTGTACAGAAAGTGAAGAGTGGTGTTTTGGTTGGTGGTGAGGATTTGCAGTGTTCATATGCATTGAAGTGGGTTGTGCATTTCTTGGGTGATATTGCTCAGCCATTACATGCGTCCGGTGTTGCCGCTGGTGGTAATGGTATTGAAGTTGTCTTCGCCAATCAGACCACCGACTTACATGCTGTAAGTATCGCAAGACTTGTGTCTCTCTTTCATCTTCATCAGTCATGCTAAACGTACTCCTTTCTTGCAGGTCTGGGATGCCTGGATCGTCTACGCCGATGCAAACGTCACTGCCTTCCCCAACACAACCATCCAGCCTTTCTTCCAGCATCTCATCTCCCGCATCCAAGAAGACGATTTCTCAATCCCTTCTTCCGAGTGGATAGCTTGTAGCGATCCTGCTAGGCCTGTGGAGTGTGCACTCAGCTGGGCTCGGGATAGCAATGCGCTGAATTGCGACTATGTATTTGCGCATGCGATCAAGGATATTGATTTAGCCACTAGCGGTTATGCGACTGGTGCTTTCCCCATTGTCGAGTTGCAGATGAGTAAAGCGATTTTGAGGATAGCCACTTGGCTGAACAGATTAGTGGCTGGCGATCATGACCATGAGGCTGGCCTTGTATTGCAGACGTAGCCTGGCTCGTTGCTGGGTCTCGGTAGCAAAGAGTAGAGGGATCTCAGGTCCATGTTTGCAGATAATCTTTGTATAGTAGAGGTCAGCTCAGACTGCTTTCGCCAGATCCAGAGTTAGCCGACCAGGAGTGATCAAGATCCGATTGAACCCTCTTTGGCAAGGCTTTGTGCAATCGAAGTGCCAGGAGTAGTTGATCTTCTCTCCCATAAATGTAGTGATATAATTATCCCTTGATGTTTCGAAAGAGTTTCATCTTTGATGTTTGTCGGCGGAATAGACACTATCCAGAACACCATATCGTCCAGAGATCTCCGAAGGCATGGAGATAGTCGCAATCACCTGATCATTCCAGTGCGAATCTGCGCGTTTATCCTTGGGTCTCGCCATCTCAATGTCGATAACCTCGTATCCTTGATTTCCAGAAGGACCGGCAACAACCTGAGCGGGTGTGCCGTTATTCATAGCACCAGCGACCTGGCGCTCCACATCCTCAGACGAGCCCGAATTTTTGCTGCTCAATGCATCCATCCACGTCTTGACTAGTGGTCGCAGTGTGGCCAGTGAAAGCGCAATGATGCCAATACCTGCCTCAATGGCTGCGAGAATGACCACTCGAGGCAGTTTTGCGGTTGTATTGAGTTGATATCTTCCTCCGCGAATGAAAGGGATTCTTGCGATTGACACGACGCTACCCATGGCGGCCAGAGATAACAGCAACACAACTGATGTCTTTGCTCGTGGTGGCATCTTCGTTTTCAAGACGAGGGCTATAGTAGTGAGGACGAAGATCCAATCCGTAAGTGCTGTCAAGGCTCCGCTAAAGTAGCTGATTGGTCCCATTACCGAATCCCAGTTCAGACAGTCCTTGTGGATGAAGATGTTCGAGGGAACTCCGCATTGGAAGATGGTGATTAGGATGACCATAGTCATGACCATGACATAGATGGTGATGGATATCAGAATGACACGTCTCTGCCAGATCTCTTGAACCAGTCGAAGAAAGAACAGTGCAGCAGATAGTTTAATGAATATTTCAGTCGCGTTCCAGACGGTGATGCCAGCAATCGAGAGCTATCTCGTGTCAGTTTGGCCATCAAGACTTAGATCCTGGAAAACTCACCTTTGCAAGTTTTCGACCAGCAGCAGCGTCGAGACCATCGACCGCTTGTGTTGATCCCATGAGTATGAGGGTAATGCAATTGCCTGTGTAAAGAAAAAACGCGAAACAGAGAAGCCTGTCGTCCCAGCCGAACGCCTTGATGAGAGCGCCTCGTACGTAGACTCTCAGGGACAGCGCAAGCCCCGTCAACACGAACATGACCGCGCCAACTACAATCGTAGATATAGGATCGAGGCCAAACTCCTCGACGTCGCGATGCATCTTCGACGGCCGATGCACCACGACTTGCCCAAGAGCATCCGGTCTGACTGACTTTGAGAAAGTTGAGAAGAACGTAGAAGGGGGTTCAGAAGGCGGTTGGGCGGAAGACAAAAAAGCTTAGATGTGCATTTTGCTAAAGGTGCAGAATTTAAGGTTGGAAGGGTGGAGTTCAGCTACTACCTATCTAAATGATGATGTGATGCGGAGCCGGAGGGGCTCGGGCCCTTGGCTCAGGGCATCTGGATCTCTATTATATCTGTCATGTCTTCTTATGTGGATAAATACCACCAATCTTATGAAGCAATAGATGTTGAAACATCGTGAATAACAGTTTTGCTGCATGTGCAGGTGCAGGCGTGGGCGAGCACGGCAACAGGAACGAACCCGTTGACAGTCCCACCGTCCACGTGAGAAGATCATTCTCCCGAGCAAATCCGCCCAGTATTTATTTCCGTGCTTTGCGCATCATCAGGTGCTATCGTCACAGCGATATAGAGCCACAACATCCCTTCTTCTGCTACTGAGAAATTTTTGCTGGATGAATACTCCGAAAGAGGAACGCTGCCTGGGTTGTCGCGTTCTTTCTGCCGTCCAAACTGTCAAAGACCTCAGGAGGTTTTAACGGGGCGGCACGGGTCGGTCAAACGTGGACGTGAACGTTCCGTGGCCTCGGTCACTCTGTCTCAAGCTGCTGTTGACCTCAACTATTAGCGGCTAATAATCACGGTTGTTCTCTGCATGCTGATCTGCCTATTGGGCGTTTTGCCTCAGAGACCATGAAAGTCGGCACTTGCGAGTGGCAGAGAAGAAGTGCGTTGTTGGAAATATGGATGCATGGAGGAGGCTGAGTGCTGATGAACAAGCACGAGTCGAAGGAAGGAGCGTGCTCTGTGGATCTTGAATGCTTGACTGCAAGGAAGCCGCACGCCTGCAGATGCGACTCTCAGGAATCACGAACGACTTGAGACTGACACATCTCTCGTTCGTATGCGAGCATCAAGCCGCCCTTGTCGGTGGCGAGAGGCTTTCTAAGACCAATCAAGCAAGTTTCGACAGTTGTACATATTCTGAAGACGTGGATCCGCCATACATCGAGCTGTGGAAGTGCACGAATGTCTTCGAATAGCTCTAGACCTCACTTCTCATAATGGGCATAGACTTGTTGCTGCAACATCTTGACCTTCTTCACGCAGCCTTGCTTTGGAACCACCATCGCACACCTTGATTAATGATCAAATGTGTCATCGTATAAGATAGAGTTCTGCGATAAACCTCTAAGTGAGATTGGCGTTATGCCCTGCGTCTTTGGTACATAACCCAGACTGTGAATCAGGTCAAACTTCAGTAGGCGGCCGCCCGCTGCCCTTGCACTGTTCATGCATCTGCCAGATCAAGACTCATACCTTTCTTACCCTGGTCCTTTCGAAGCGAGTACAATTGCGATAGATATTTGGGCTCAAACACGGTCTTGAATATGTTGTTTTACAAGGTCAGACTCCGCCATGTGTCTTTGCGACAACGAGAAGACGCTAATTGAGTAGGCTGTATGATATCAGAGGCGGCTCGAACTGGCGGTCAGCAGGACATGTGGTGCAGCGGATGCTTGGGGTTTGATCTGAGGACTGCTGCAAGGGCCCTTGACTCCGCTTCTGAGACGACCCGACGCAGATACTCATGACAAACAGAAGAAATGACAAGAGTTTGAAGAGTGAACGACCATTTGAACAAGCGCCCACGCAGACCACTTTGATGGATGGGAATATGCGTAGCCCTTGGAATCTTGGAGAGGACGGAAGATAGTGGGGAAGCTCGAAGATGATGGATTGGGCCGAAAGTCGTCAACGGCACGAATTGCGAGCTAAGATACAGTTTGAGTAACAAAATGCGCGAATCAAACACGCAGACGCGCTCCAAGAATGGACGAAATGGATTATCGGAGGAAAAGCAAGGTGATTTGAACGGCGGAATGAGACAGATGTTGCTGAAACCATGAGTTTTGACCAGCTGCAAGATCAAGAAACGACGTTCCGAACAAGATGCAACCAATGGCATCGCGGAGCTAGCGTCGCGCCTGCACATTCGGGTGGCTGGTGGAAGACCAGGTCTCGATAGTCGATACTACCCCTCTTTATACCCCCGTACTCCCGCTTTCATTTCTGGATGATCCTCTTTCTTATTCACTGCGCATAACTATACACTGTCCAATTCCACTCGGGTACTTTTGGACACAAACGCGCAACAAACACTTTGCTCAAACAGAAGACCAACAACACCCGCGAGCTGATCAACGCGCGTGCCTGGTAGGGCTGGCGCACAACTGACTCTCGGCCCAAGTCACACTGATAGCGTCTTGCGCTCTTGCCTATCGCTCTTGACCGCTCCGTCTGTTCATGACCTATTCACCCAACTCTCTCTCATATATCGTTGCTCCTTGGACACATATACAACAGTCTATCTTGTACACTCGTCGTCGTCGACCGCGAAAGCTTATCAGTACCCGTTATCTTAACTCCGTCAACGCGATACCGCCGCCATAGCATGAGCACGACTGTTACTCGACCCATCTACGAATCGCACCCTTCGGTCGACGCGTCTATGGAAGATTTTGAGTTCCGCGCAAACTCTCCTGAATTTTTGCGACCTGATTCGCATGCGCGCATCCAGTTCATGAGCCCCACTGCTTCAGACTACTCCGAGGCAGCAACCCAACCCGATATTGACGGAGGTTGGTCACCACCTGCCTGGCGCAAGGCAGGAAGTGGTTGGTTCAAGCATCACCTTCAGCAGACTGGCCTCATGTCGCCGTACGGAAGCAGAGAGTGCAGTCCGGAGGAATACAGAAAGGGTCTAACGCCGTACGATGATGATGAAGATATCTTGGTAGCAGCGGGCATTCCTCTTCCCATCAGTCCCCTCAAGGGAAGGAGTCCAGATCCTAGTTACAGTCCTACCGTTGCCGCAGTCCTCAAGCAAGATGAAGACCAGAGAAGGCAAATGGCTCAATCGCAGAAGGAAGGGGAACAATCATGGCCGGACAAGCCTGATAACTGTATGCATTGTCGTGTGATTGTACTGATCATGACGGCTGACCAGGATGGTAGATATCCGTTTTTCCGTTCGAGCAGATGTGCAACAGCGCACAGAACCCATCGAAGCAGTCATAGCCCATTTCCGCAAACTTTGGGGTCGCTTTACCAAGAATCGATACACTACGTTCCTCTCATTGATGTCAGCTTTGTTCGTACTGACTCTCACTCGCGCCTTGTTTGCAGAACCCGTGACTGGACCTACCCCTGACCTTGTCAAGGTGGCTGGTTTAGCCAAGTCCTTTGAGCCTCTGATGTACTATAGTGAAAACGGCCACAGCCAAGTCGTCCAGCTAGGCGAGACCGGCGTTGCAGTATGGGACTTGGGTGAGAGCGTTCGCTCAACCAACATGACCTCAGGTCCCATCATTGTGCGCGAACTCGACGAGCTGTCAGACAGTCTGAAGACCCTTGCTCTTGAGTTGACTCGCTTCTTTGCAGGAGTCGATGGCGACATTGACAGCATCCTTATTGTCATGGAGTGGGCGCAAAGAGAGCTTGCCAAGCTCAACACCTTGCCAGCTTCACACATGTCGCTGGCCTTCTCAAATCTCCACTCACTACTGTCGCGGGTTGGTCTGCTTGAAGACCATCGTACAGGAGAACAAACTGCTGTTGGAAAGATTGTCGCTGAACTCTTCGGCCATACCGCACCACAAGTCACACGCGCCACTCTCCAACGCACCTTTACCGATTTCCTCGGCGTCCTCGAAGAGAGCATCAACAATGAGTTGACTGCAAGTATAAGCCTATTCGCCCACTTTGAGGCTATCGACCGACAATTCCTCAACTTGCAGCGCGTTGTCATTCGCGAGACTGATGCACAAGAGCGAGAAGAGAACGAGGCTTTGGCTTCGCTGTGGGCTCGTGTCATTGGCGTCAACGCATCACGGCTGAAGAAGTTCGAGAAGAACAAGCAGCTTCTCTCATCTCTTCGTGAGCGTACTTTTCAGAACAAGCATGTTCTCGTCGACCACAACGGTCGCTTGCTTCAACTCAGAAGCAACCTCGAGATCCTGCGCAAGAAGCTTGTCTCACCTCTTGTGAGGGCTAATGGCACAAGCACTCTTACTGTCGATGAGCAGATCAAGGGGTTGGAGGGCACTTACCTCAGCCTGCGAGCCACGAGAGAAGCGCAAAAGAGTCGACTCTACGAGATCATCCACGAAGCAGGTACCAGAAAGGTGGGAATGATCAGAGGCCCTGATGAGGGATACGCTATCGAAGGTCGTTAGACGATACAGTACAGTAATCTTTCTGACTGCTGCATTCTTGCGATGGCGTCGATGGCGTACTCAAGAGGAACAGGCGTTATATGCGAAAGGCGCATTCATGGGAAACGATGGGTGGGACTGGTATACACCGAGGAGTTCATGTCTTTTCTTTTGTTTTACCTTGAATTTCGGGTATGAGGTGGTCTTTCATTTTGGGGGATTGGGGTTCTTTTATTGTGGTTATTTCGCTTCTCTGACTATAGCATGAATTTATTTCTTCATGCGATGCTCACTGTACAATGCTTCATTTCATCGCATACCATTGATCCTGACAGCGCACTGGTGACATGAAGTCTGATGCAAGAGGACGTGGTAGGTCACAAGAGGCCGCATATCTCGCATGAGCCTGCATAGACGATCCCCGGCTGTCATTGCTTGCTTTCTGGCGCCTACACATGGCTGACATTTGTAAGACTGCAACAATCTCGAGTTATTGCGGCCCGAGCAGTAGTGGTGCTACCACGGCATGATGAGCAGGGGTGAGGTACTTGGAGCTACCCCGTACATGTAGCTTGTAGAAGAAATCCTCACTTCACGCTTAGCATTCTCTATCACGACACACTTCAGCTGCTTGATCGTCTCCCTGCGCGAACGTCTTTTCCGCTTGAGAAACACGAAACCAATTTGAGATATCGTGTTTCAGAAAAATCATGACCGACGGGTATAAAGATGGGGAGAGCAAGGTGCTCTAAGCAAAATTAGGTTTAGATACACCAGTTTGCACAGCCTCAATGACTTCATTTTACGAGAGCTCCCTTCTGCGCAAAAACCACAAACCAAGAGTTGTTTGGCGGAATGGTGCGGCCAACCCCTTGTGCAACACCTTTTCTCTTGGTTCCTTTGTCACCTCTGCGCCGCTCTTCATTTCGCACCATCTTCTTGTCTCCAGTTCGTTGCTGCAAGTGTGCTGTGCTGCGCCTCCACCACGGTTCCATTCCTCTTGGCTTGAACAGTGCCAGCGGCTTTCATTGATTCACAACGGGCCTTTTTCACCACTCACCAGGCGCGACAGCTCACATTGTAGAATAGAGTTATCCTGGAGCCAACGAGTCCGGTGACATTCTCAATCAGCTAAGACCTTCAGCCATCCTGGGTCCTCTTTTCTCTCTTCTCTCTCTTAAACATGAGTGAGTGATATCCAATCGATCCTTGTCCACTGCACATCTGCCTGTCCTCGCGTAGAGGCGTTCACGATTCATCTTGATTCGCTCCGCTTCCGACCATTCGGCTCTCACTTGGCGCAAATCACTAACCTTAAGTGCTGGTATAAAGACAAAGTAAGGTCCAAGTTTGGACGCGCTGGACGCACTTCGACTAGTGAATCACGCACCTCGATGGATAGTAGTCGCAGCTACGGCGCCAATGGCGACGCCGACGAGAACACTCCTCTGGTCAATGAGAGCACCTCGCGTTTGGGCAACATGAAGAGCTTGCGCACGCGCGTGGACTCATATCGCAACGATGATAGACCTTGGATCGCTTATCCCATGAGCTTCCTCTACACTACCTGGGCCGTCCTCGCCAGCAACTATGTCAATGTCCTGCTTGTCTTCGTCCCTGTTGGTATTGTCCTCGGAGCTCTGGGCATGAACCCTACCGCCGTTTTCGTTGTCAACTTCCTGGCTATTGTTCCTCTTGCTGCTCTCCTGAGTTTTGCTACCGAAGAGCTCAGCGTGAAGCTGGGCCAGACAATCGGTGGTCTCATGAACGCAACCTTTGGAAACGCTGTCGAATTGATCGTATGTCGCATCTTGCGCCCATAACATGCAGGCTCCAAGCTAATCGATGTTTGCCTAGGTCTCGATCGTTGCTCTGCAAAAGGGCGAAATCCGTATTGTTCAGGCCAGTATGCTCGGCAGTATTCTCTCCAACATCCTCCTCGTCCTTGGCTGCTGTTTCCTCTGTGGTGGCTGGAGACACCAGGAGCAGTCTTTCAACTCGACCGTTGCTTCGACCATGTCCTCGTTGATGGCAGTCGCGTCTGCTTCCTTGATCATCCCCGCCACTCTTTACGCCGCCCTGGCCAACTCCAAGGAGCGCACTGACGACAACATCCTCATTCTTTCTCACGGCACTGCTATCATCATGCTTATCCTTTACTGTCTCTACCTCTTCTTCCAGCTCAAGACTCATGCCAACCTGTTCGATGAGGAGCAGCAAGATGGAGAGGAAGGCAAGGAGCCCGAGGTCCTGAAGCCTATCCCCGCAGCCATCGCACTCGTCATAATTACTGTTGCCGTTGCTGTCTGTGCCGAGTATCTGGTAGACTCGATTGATGCCATTGTTGAAGAGGCGCACATCTCGAAGACATTTATTGGTCTGATTCTCCTGCCCATTGTCGGCAACGCCGCAGAACACGTCACAGCATGTGTTGTTGCATACAAGAACAAGATGGACCTTGCAATTGGTGTTGCCATCGGGTCGTCGCTCCAGATTTCTCTGTTTGTCACTCCTTTCCTTGTTCTTCTTGGTTGGGCTATGGGACAGCCCATGACTCTGCACTTCCAGATGTTCGAGACTGTCGTCTTCTTTGTCAGTGTGCTCGTGGTTAACTACCTGATTGCTGATGGAAAGAGCAACTACCTCGAAGGGGCCATGTGCATTGGTACATACATCATCATTGCTCTGGCTATGTGGGTCTACCCTGACGATGCTGGCGACCCGATCTCTAAGCCTAAGCTCTTCTAAACGAGCTCCAGCAAGTGGGGATACTATACTCAGGCGTCGAAGGTCACAAAATAGGTCAGATTGATTTATGTTGATTCTTGTTCTGCAAGCTTCAGAACGGATGCGATCGGAAGTTTGGTGCTACTGGAGTTGGCTCTGCTTGAGGCAGGCGCAATTGTTTCTTTGTGTACAAATATTAACATTTCTTTTGTCCTTTCGAGCAATCAGGTATTGTCTCGAATCTGAGAGTATGATGATATTATTACTTGAGTGACATGAACTATCTGGCTATGATGACACGGGAAAGCGGGCAGATTTGGCGCCGCGGAGGGTCAGCTTTCCCCAGGAAATGACAGCCCCGCCAACTTCCCTGTTCCTAAAAAGATTCCCCTTGTTGTTGAACTCCCACCAGCATATGCAGCGCTCGTCCAGGATACGTTGAGGACACGAACTGGACACACTGCGCATTCCGGAAGGTGCTTTCCTCTGGACCGACTACAGCTTGACTTCCCCTCACGCGATACATTGCAGTGAGGCCACTCCTCTCCTGCGGCGCGCCGCAACGGATGCCTGCAACTCGCCCACGTCCAATCGCGAACATCTTCACTTCCGCCAAGTGATACAGCATAAAAAGACATCCCGCAATCCTGCCGCCCGGGGGGATCAGAGGCTATATATCTGTCCTGTGGTTCCACACGAGACGTAACATCCTACTCTCTTTTGCATCAGTCCACATCAGATATGGCACCATCATCTCGCAAGACCACGTCCGACTTCTGGGCAAACTTTGTCTACGATGCCTGGTTGTGGACTTTCTCCGTCCTCGTTGATCTCTTCTTCCGCGAGGTCCACCCTCGCAGTTCTTGGAAGGTTCCTCGTAATGGACCCGTCATCATCGTCGCCGCTCCTCACGCCAATCAATTTGTCGACCCCTTGATCCTGATGCGTGTCCTGCGCAGAGATGCTTTCCGCCGCGTCTGTTTCCTGATCGCCGAGAAGTCTATGAAGAGAAAGTTTATCGGATGGGGCGCAAGAATGGTTGGCTCAGTGCCTGTTGGCCGTGCCTTGGATTTGAAGAAGCCTGCCAAAGGCAAAATATATCTGCCAGATCCCGAGGGCGATCCGCTTTTGATCAAGGGTGTTGACACGGATTTTGAGAACAAGGAGATTTACATGGTTGGAGGAGTGCTTGCCCTGCCGAGCTTCAAAAACAAGTTTGCCAACACTGAAATCAAGGAGATTCTGGGACCCAACGAGATTCGCCTGAAGAAGCCCTTCAGCGGAAATGTCGCCTTGCGTCAACTCACCGGGCAAGAAGTCAAGGACGAAAAGGCCGATGCCAAATTGACTGAAGGCTTCGAGGGCACAAAGTTCGAGATTGCTCCTCATGTTGATCAGGGTGAAGTTTACTCTTCTGTCTTCCAGAAGCTGCATGACGGTGGTTGTATTGGTATCTTCCCTGAAGGAGGAAGTCACGACAGGACTGAATTGCTACCCCTCAAAGGTATGTTGCGCCTTCATCGTTGTATGACTTGACTGATTGTGAGCAGCTGGTGTTGCTATCATGGCTCTTGGTGCGCTAGCAGAGGATCCCAACTGTGGCGTCAAGATTGTTCCTTGTGGTATGAACTACTTCCACGCTCACAAGTTCCGTTCGCGAGCTGTCGTTGAGTTTGGTACCCCCGTCGAAATTCCAAATGAACTGGTTGAGATGTACAAGAATGGTCAGAAGCGTGAAGCTGTTGGCCAAGTCTTGGAAACCGTCTATCAAGCTCTCGTTTCTGTCACTGTCACAAGTCCTGACTACGACACTCTTATGGTATGCTTGAAGTCTAGTTCGACATATGTCACTCACACGCTGACACCATCCAGCTCATTCAAGCAGTAAGACGATTGTACAATCCAAAGGGCAAGAAGCTTCCTTTGCCTATGGTTGTTGAATTGAATAGACGTCTCGTCAAAGGCTACACTACTTACAAGGATGATCCTCGAATTGTCAATCTGAAGAAGGCTATCCTGGCGTACAACAAGGAGTTGATGATGCTCAACATCCGCGATCATCAAGTCAGCTACGCCAAGTTTTCTATCTTCAAGGTCATCGTCACACTTCTCTACCGCATAGGCAAGCTGCTCGTGCTGGCTGTTGCAGTGCTTCCAGGTCTAGTCCTCTTCGGTCCTGTCTTCATCACCGGCAAAGTTTACTCGATCAAAAAGTCCCGTGAAGCCCTGGCAGCATCAACTGTCAAGATTCAAGGTCGCGACGTCATGGCAACTTGGAAGCTGCTTGTCTCTATGGTCGTCGCACCTCTTCTCTACAACTTCTACAATATCATCTTGGCTATCTGGACTCACTATAACCGTATTGGCGGCCGTGTGCCAGAATGGGTTCCTCTGTGGGCCGTCTTTGCCTTTGGCTATATCCTGTTCCCTGCCATAACATTTGCTGCTCTCCGCTTCGGTGAGGTTGGTATGGACATTGTCAAGTCATTACGCCCTCTCATTCTCTCGTTGGGACCATCGTCAGGCAATACCTTGGTCAAGCTAAGAGCTCAGCGTGCCTCGCTGGTCGAACAAGTGACACAAGTTATCAACGAACTTGGTCCTGAACTCTATCCCGACTTCGACCACCAGCGCATCATCTCAGATCCTAGCCACCCACTCTCACCTCAATACTCACAGCCTCAAACGCCCCGCTCTCGTCGCAGCTCTGAATACGACCGCATGTCCATGACTTCTCCGGACCTTGCGGGCTACTTCAGCACCACAGGCACCGCAGGCGCCAGCATCGGAGGTGGCAGCGGACAAAACTCTACACACCTGCCTCGCAACGAATCCTTTGGCAACATCGGTGGCTTCGGCTTCTTCTCATCACGACCTCACACTCCCAATCGCTCGCGCAGCCGCAACCGTAGTCGTACGGACAGTGATGGCGGTATGGGCTTTACGGCAATGAAGCCCATGACTACCATCGACTCCAAAGGCGGATACGAACAAGTCACTGAGAAGATCAGAGATGCGATGAAGCAGCGCGGGCGCAGAAGAAGGAGTGAAGCCGCCTCTGTCGTTGATGGATGGGAGATGGCTGATGCGGATGTGGAAGTTGAGGATGAGGATAAGAAGGACATTTGAGATCATCTCTGCCTTCTTGTCTTTCTTGCATCATTTGTATGGTGTATGCTTTACACATTGTTTCTTGTTTTCTTTTCTGTTTTGCTTTCAGAGATACCAAAACGCCTCCTGCGGCGTGCATTCACAGAGGTCATAACCCCTGTTTCCCTCGTTCTGCATTGTTTGCCTTTCTACATATCAATCTTCATTGCGTACATAGATTATCCAGATCTTTCAACAAATCTGTTGCGGTAACACCGTCCCAAAGGACTGCATCAATGGACCTGCTTGCAACTTCCTTGCACTGCTTCGCCGCGGACGTGAGCAGAGATACTAAATGTGCCCCAACAACGATGCCACGAACGTAGACCAACCACACAGGCGTGTCTTATTATTATAGATTTAGCACAATCGTCTATACACATGCAAAAATTCATTGTTGTTTTTCAGATTTGTTCGATGTTCCGTACGAACAGGGTAGTCCCTCTAGCCACGCTGACATGGCCGAAAATATGCAGTCGTCGGGTATCAGCGGCTAACTTCTTGCGACGCCCTCAAGTATCGGCATGGTCTGCTTTGCATCGTAGTCACGGACAATAGATGGAGTTTGTAGTTGCTATACCAGGTGTCTGTTGTTATTGAGTGCTTATTAGCGATGGCGTGCTTGCCTTTTTTGCATTCTTCCACCTTCCACGAAATGGTTTGTGGTCCGAGCAAATTGCGGAGTGGAGTTGGGATGCCCGACACAACCGTAATTTTTTTTCTCTTTGTTATCGCGTGACTCTTCTATATCAAGTATTTCCAATCACTGAGAGGGTTAAGGAGAGCATATACATCATCATGGTAAGAAGGCTGCAAGAATGAGAGCTGGAAATGCGATTGCTGAAGATATCATGGCAAAGGTGCATGCCGACGCGTCCAACTTTGTCTCCAATGTGAGCAAGCAAGAGGCTTACTCGCAAGTTCTTGAGCAAGCGAGGGGATTGTTCTATGAGCAGAGGAATTGGGTAAGTCTTGTTCTTCTCTTTGTTTGTTCAAGTTATCGGTAATCATTTTTGCATATTATCGTGATCCCTCGGCTACCCCCATAAGAAAGAACCCATTCATTTAATTGCTCTGGTGTGCTCGATACATATAGCAGCAGAATCATGTCTGTACACAAAAACACCTTTTTTAAAGTTTGCAATTCAAAAGTACGGTATGAAGCTAACAGCAATCTATCTAGGTCTGGTAACCACCTCCCCCTCCCACCCCTCCAATCCTTGCCCACCCACTAACAATCCCAACTCATAGCAACCTCTCTAACGCCGCCTCTCTCCTCTGGCACGCTCTCCACGCTCTCCCATCCCCCTCTTCCCACACAAACTGGGCAGGCTTCTACGTCCTCGATCCTTCATCCCCAACCAACCAACTCATCCTCGGTCCCTTCCAAGGCAAAGTAGCTTGCCAGACCATCAGGTTTGGCAGAGGTGTTTGTGGCACTGCTGCCAGCACCAAAACGACACAATTAGTCGCTGATGTAGAAGAGTTCCCTGGTCATATTGCTTGTGATGCTGAGAGCGCTTCTGAGATTGTTGTGCCGATTTTGCAAGATGGCAAGGTGAGTTTTTTCTGTTCTCGTTATTGTGAGATTTTGATGACGTTGGAGTGGTTGGAAGCTGTAGGAGAGTGTGAGCTGATGAAGTCTCTAGGTTGTCGCTATCATTGATATCGATTGTGCCGTCAAGAACGGCTTTGACGATGAAGACAAAAAGTACTTGGAAGAGCTTGCAGAACTCATTGCCGAGTCTTGCGACTTTTGAAGAGAGTTTGCATCTTCTTTGTATGGAAAGATTCGAATAGAGCCGAGGCGCTGTCGTGTCTGTGACCACTTTTGAATGGTTCGCTTGTCCTGGCCAAAGAGCCGGATGCTCACCAAATGTGCGACCAGGATATCCTTCAGCAGGCTTGCTGAAAGCATTCAATCCAAACCGCGGGACTTTCTGAGTCCTGGAGGGTACTTTTCTATTGAGGAACCATGCAACCATCCACAACTTCAAGTGGTTTGGCAAACAATGGTTGCTGGATCTCTTGACTTGAAGCCGAGCTCCAAATAATCTATTTACCCTAGATCAAAATCGCCACAAATTTTGTTTCGATACAATTTAGACCAAAAGAGCTACTCCAAATGCAAAAGAGACGCACCTCTTAGCAATTTGTTTTGGTATCGTGGTTTCCACAGTAGTCCCACAAGTTTCCCCTTCGAACAAAACCATGCCCCTCCGCTTCAGCAGCTCCTCACGTGTGGCTTTTGCATTCACACGTGCCCGCAGCCGACCCTTTGAACTCAACCCACGTTCCAAACTTTCGTTTTGACAACATCTCGAATCGAAATTGATCATCTCCTCTCGATCGGAATCCACTTGATCATGGATCTTCAAGGCGCAGCACGCCGCAGAGCGGACATCAAGTCTTGGCGCAGACGGCTCGGCTTTCGAACCAATCAAGGTGTTTGACCTTCCCTCGTGGTCTCCAGAGACTTGGCCAGCAGGAGTGGAGTTTTGCTCAGGAGAAGGAAAGGAAACCAACCAAGACACCTGTGGCAATGTTCTGTTGTATGCACAATGACTACTCTGTGGGCCGCGGAGCTCAACCGCCTCCCTAAGATTCAATGTAAGTCTGTAGGTAGATGGTATAAAGAGGCAGATGGCTGCTTTTGGTGTCTAGGGAAGTAAGTACACTTTCGCCTGTTGATCTTTCAGTTGGCTTCTTTTGGCATCATGTTGCTGCTTTCTCGTTTGGCTGCTATGGCGGCTGTTGGTGGTCTTGTTACTGCTCTTCCACCCAGTCCAGCTGGTCCTCCTAGTCCTCCTGGTCCGGCTGGTCCTCCTGCTCCTCCTAGTATGCCCAGTGGACCAAATGCACCAAGTCCACCAAGCCCGCCCAAGGCACCCATCCCACCCAATTCGTCAGTCGTCAATTCCACCATCTGTGGAGGACATACCTATATCTACCAGGAATTGGCCGGCTACGGCTTTGTCAAGAGCGATGCCAGAGACAAGTTTGGAGATACTTTGGGTGGGATTGGTTCGTCCATTGCCATTGATCAAAAGACCTGGAAAAAGATGGGTCCAAACTCCTACCAAGGCATATTGTGGGCATTGCCTGGTAAGTTCATCCCCTGCTGCCCTGAAATGAACACGATAGTTTGACTTCTTGGTAATCTCTGAATAACTTTTCGCTGATTCTGGTGGATGGAAACAGACAGAGGATGGAACACCCAAGGTACCTTGAACTACCAGAACAGAGTCCACAAATTCTTGATCAAGTTGTCTCTGCAAGAAAACGCAACTGTGGAGGAGCCATCTGGTCCTAATCTTCACTTCGATTATTTGGACACGATACTCTTTACCGATCCCAGGGGGACTCCTGTTACTGGCTTAGACGCCGATGCCACAGGTCCTTACCTCCAATTCTCTGGCTTCCCCGACGTGCCATCAGCAACATACACCGGCGATGGCTTTGGCAACAACGGCACAGGCGGCCACCGCGTGTCCGTAGACTCTGAAGGCTTGATCCTCAATCCCGATGGTTCATTCTATGTTTCCGACGAATACGGTCCTTATATTTACCATTTCTCTGCTTCTGGAAAGATGGTACAAGCTATTCGTCCTCCTGACGCTTATATCCCTTTGCGTAATGGGACGGAGAGTTTTAGTGCTGATTCCCCGCCAATTTACGACCTTGACGAGGAGGTCAATCCAGAGGATCCGACGCAGGGACGAGCGAATAATCAAGGATTGGAGGGATTGACTGCTTCTCCTGATGGAAAACACCTCTATGCACTCATGCAATCGGCACTGAACCAAGAAGGCGGGCTCAAGAAGAAAAACAGACGTTATGCTCGTTTGCTACAATACTCTATCCCTGCCTCGCCCTCTTCACCTCCCGTTTACTCGGCCGAATATGTGGTGCCTTTGCCTCTCTACAACGACAACGACAAAGTAGCCGCACAATCCGAAATCCACTTTTTAACCCCCACCCAATTCTTTATTCTGGCTAGAGACTCTAATGCCGGACATGGTCAAGCCTCTTCCACATCAATCTACCGCCACCTCGACATTTTCGACATTTCAAACGCGACAAACATTGCCAGTGCTACTTACGACGCTTTCAACGCGTCCATCGCCAGTTCAAAGGGCGTCTTAAACACAAACATACAACCGGCAACGTATTGCACTTTCCTCGACTTCAATGTGAATGCCCAACTGAATCGTTTCGGTGTTCATAACGGCGGAGCTCAAGATGCAGGGCTGTTGAATGAAAAGTGGGAGTCTATTGCTACTGTTCCTGTTACTGATGGGGTTGATGGAGAGTACTTTGTTTTCTCGCTGAGTGACAATGACTTTGTTACTCAGAATGGATTTATGGATGGTGGGAAATACAGCTATAAAGATGCTTCGGGGTATAATCTTGATAATCAGGCTTTGGTGTTTAAGGTTCAGGTGCCCAAGGGTGTGCATCCTTCATAAGCAGGAAGAGCTTGTTGGTGGTTGAAGAAAAAAGTGGTTTCTTGCACCCACATGTTTTTGATGATTCGAGATGGACGTTTTTTTTGTTTAAGAAACGTAGGGCGTATTCATTATCGTCATTAGGAATAACCTGTCATATCATTGTTCAAGACTCGCTCAAACAATAGACTTTCCCTCCTTGTGGTTCTTGATACCTTGACGGATATCCTTGCCAAGTCCCTCATCGACTCTGCCAAACATCTTAATAGCCTCTTCAATAATAGGGTCCGAAGCACCACCAAGATGAGGACACAGATTCTTGAGGAAGTTCTCGCGTCCACCTTCTTCCTTGAGCATAGTGTGCCACAAGATTCTAGGTTGTTCAAAGTCCTTGTCGGTGACATCGGATGATGCAGAGGTGACTTTACCAACCCATTGCTCGTGTGTGGCGAGTTCGTGGCTGCCGTGGGCGAGCTTGGTGTAGCTGCTGCGAACATAGTCGGGATCGGCGCCGTAGTTGCCATCCATGCGTCCGGGGCCGTCACGTTGGTAGGGCGAGTAGACTTGGCTGATAGGTCTGTTGCAGGGAAGTTGTTGGTAGTTGGGTCCAAGACGGTAGCGAGCAGCGTCAGGGTAACTGAACATGCGTGCCTGGAGCATCAGATCGGCGGAGGGACCCACTCCGGGAACCATCGTTGAAGGAGAGAAGGCAGCTTGTTCAATATCCTGGAAGTAGTTGGTGGGGTTCTTGTTGAATGTGATCTTGCCAATCTGACGCAGGGGGTATTTCTCGTGAGGCCAGGTGAAAGTGTTATCGAAGATGTTGATACCTGAAGCCTCTGCTTCCTTGGGTTTCATAATCTGGAGGTTCACGGTGTATGTAGGGTAGTCTCCACGCTCGATTGCGTCGTAAAGATCTTTGACGTGGTAGTCGGGAGCTGAACCAGCAAGATGGAGTGCCTTCTCTGCCGTGAGGTTCTCGATGCCACCCTCAGGCTTGATATGCCACTTGACGTAAACAAAGCTGCCATCCTGCTTGCCGAGCTTGTATGTGTGAACACCAAAAGCGTTGATGTGACGGAGCTATGGTATTTTGTTAGTGCCGTACAGAAGCAATTTTCAAGAACGATACACACCGAAGCAGGAATACCGCGCAGACCAAAGAGATGCATCAATGCGTGGATACCCTCCTGGTTGTTGACGTGGTAGTCCCAGTACATGTCCGGATCAGGAATGTTAGTTACAGGATGTCTCTTGTGAGAACGGTTGACACTAGGGAATTTGATGGGGTCTCTGATAAAGAAGACGGGCAGACTGTTGAAGACAAAGTCCTGGTTTCCTTCCTCGGTGAAGAGCTTCATGGACCAGCCACGAATATCACGGACAGTGTCGGCAGCACCTCTCTCACCAGCAGTAGTCGAGATACGAGCAAGAAGAGGAGTCTTCTTTCCCTTTCCACTGAGGAATTTGGCATCAGTGATGTCTGAGAGGTCGTCTGTAACTTCGAAATCTCCCCATGCTCCGGCTGCCTTTGCGTGGACTACACGTTCAGGAATGCGTTCACGAGGGAAATGGGCGAGTGTCTCAATGAGTTGAGTATCGGCCAGGATACCTAGACCACCACCGCCATATGTCGTACGGACCTGCAGGGAAGCTGAAGGATCAGAGACAGGTGCACCTTGTACCAATGTTAGTTTCATGTTGGTCCTAGTTGCATGTTATGAGACTTACCCTCCTGCAAAGTGTAGACAGGCGGGTTTTGACGTCTGCTCTCTTGGTTGAAGTCTGGAGGTGCCATTGTGAATTACAGTTCAGGTATAAAGATGATAGAGTAAAAGTCAGGTAAGAATACTCCGAGAGTATGAGCAGAGCAGTCTATTTATGAACCAGTTTTCCAGCACCTCGTCAATTACATCTGGTCAGCGATGACCATGATCAAAGATAGCAGGTACGACCGTAGACGACATCGTACCCGCAATTGTGACGTTTGGGATGTGACTGGGGAAGGACGTCCTGGTGCTGTCAAGACCAGGCTTCTCGTCTATCCTTGTCAATGCTCGACCTTATTTACTATCCGTTACGACCACTAATATCAAGCTGACCAATGTCTACTCGGCAGTTCCTTCCTGTCTTTGGTAGATCGTCTTCCGGGGTTGATTCCGCGAGACTCCGAGATGTGAAAGCGGTATAGGGTATGCGGTCACCGTGACGCGCAATCAACGTGCATCGTGTCTCGCAACAGAGAGCGACATTTCTCCGTACTTGAACTCACCGGATGTTTCCGGACAGGGTGATCGAATGAAGGGCAAACTTCAAACGTGAATCTCAAACCATAGATGCATAGATAGACTCGATCAGAGAGACGATCCAAGGTAAGTTGTGGTTGAGGTTGGTCAGCAAACATAGGAAGCGCGGAGAAGCCTCGGTCTTGAAAATGCCTCGACGAAAAGTCACGGGAATACATCAACGATCGCTTTTCGTATACTCAGTACGAAATCTTATGAAGTCCATCGATGATGGATGGTAATGACAGGAATGCATATCGAAGATGAAGAAAACCTCACCATATGCACAAAGGCGTTCTTGCATCTTCGATTGAATGTTCTTCCTCCTCTTCCAATCGTACAGTCCTGAACCAAACTCCAGATATCGACACCACTATGCACCGACCCCTACTACTCCTCCTTCCATTCCTTGCCACTCCTCAAGCTCACCTACAATATCAGGCAGCATACCATCAACATCTTCATCTCTAACCCCCAACGCACCCACAATCAACCTCCGATATTCTTTTTGCCTATCTCCCATGCCAGCCTCTGCTTGGCTTGCCACAACTTCCCTCACCAATGCCATTCTCTCTTCTTTTAACCTTTTGATCGATAACAGCAGAGACAACTTTTCCATGCCTTCGTCTTGGTAGTCGTTCATGTCCATGTCGTTGTTTGAATTCATCTGTGATGAGACTTGTCGAAGTAGGTGCTGCAGATCTGAGGCTTGTTCATCCTCAATCAAGCTCTCGCATTGTGAGACCAAATTGCTGAGCTGCCTTTGTAGACGAGCGTCATACTCATCTTCTTGATCACTCATTGCAAGGGTCATTGATTGCTTTTTGAGGGACTCAATCTCGGCGGTGCGGACTTGAACAACTCGCTCGGCTTCTGCGACATCTGTTTCACGCTCATTGATTTCAGCATCAAATGCTGCAGCCAGCTTTTCTGATTTGCTGAGCAGTAGAGGGAAGATTTGATTAGTCAGAGCAGACCCTGCTTCAGAGGTGTGATGTGGCTTCGAGGAAATGGATGTGTTGCCAGGCGCAGAAGCGAGAAGTGGATTGTTGGATGAGGGCGTTTCGAGAGTTGGGTCGAGATTTATGGCTGTGTTGTGAGAGGTTGAGTCCATTTGGAAGGGTGACGAAGACATGGCACGATGGCGGCCATCTCTTCGGCGGCGGTTGAGAGAAATAATAAGATCATCTGCTGTTTCTCCAAGGTCGTTGGGGATGGTAACGGAAGCATGTCGACCAATAAGACTTCGTACACACTTCCTTGCGCCATTCCTAGCAGCAATGTGAATAGCAGTATCTCCGTTGCGATCTTTGATGTTGAGTACATGCTCAATGTCTGTAGGAGAATAAGTCTCTGCCATCTTTGAAAGAATGCAGTCAAGATAGTAGCGAGCGCAAGCATATTTTGATTTTGACGAGGTTGTTCCTGCGATGTGATGGAAGACGGTGCTGCCGAACCATTCTACCATAGGCACAGTAGTGACGAGCCAGCCAGCCAGACGGTCCATAGTGCTCTTGTCGTAGTTGTTTGTGAAGATGACAGCACGCATCAACGGAGTCTCGCCATTGTTACTGACGGCGTTGATGTTCGCACCACGGCCAATAAGATCCTTGACAACAGCCAAATCTCCCATAGCAGCAGCCCAATGCATAGCAGTATGTCCTTTTTCATCAATTGGTCGGTCGAGATCTATGTCGCTAGGTGGAATAGGAGGAGGTTGGAAAGGATCGTTGGGGTTCTCAAGCACCATGAAGTAATCGAGTAGTTCGTCAGCCCACAATTGGTGATGTTGGTCAGCTAGCGACATTTCATCATCTGGATGTTTACGTTTGCGAGAGTCTTGGGGATAGCTGTAGTCGTCTATGTATGATTCTGAAGCAACCGTGACGTTATCAGGTGTTTCTGAATGATGGTACATCTCAACATCCTCGGAGATGTGAGACAGTGCAGGTACCCTGTTGACAGGCTTTCTGTTGGCGCGCGGCTTGGAAGCAGCAGTTGTGTGTTTGGGAGCAGGCGGGGGGCTCCTGTCACCAGGAACGAAATCGAAGATTGGTCTTAGCTTGTCGAGGACTCTGTTTCGTTCAGCCAGCAGGCGGCCCTCGGGCAAGGGAATCCATGTGCCTTGGTATTTTCCATAGCCACCCTGGACCTTTTCGTGTGTTCCCTTCTGGACTTCGCGCTCGAGGATTCGGGTACGGGTTGGCTTGTCGAAATCAGCGACTTTGAGAATGTGAGTCGCATTGATCCAGTTGTCGGAGCGACGTCGCATAACATGGTTGCCGTCGATGTTGAACTCATAGACGGGCACATTGCTGTATGTAGCCGAGTAAATGCGAGTGTCGGTCATGGTCGATCATGTAGTGAAGACGGGGAGAGGGGGTGGAGGAGCGAAAGGAACAGGTAGGTTGCGACGCTTGGTCGAGCCGTGGTCGCAATGGCGAGCTGGAGCCAGATTGATTGCTGAGTTGAATGATTGCTACCCTGTATGCATTGTTTAGCATATACGAGCCTTGTCAGTGTCTGGAGTGCCGGGTAGCGACGCACCGATGCACTCTCTGATGCGACACACGAGGAAGACACGGTCGACTTGAGGTAGACGTGAGGACGCGTTGGACTGGCCTTGGCGCTTCCGCACTGTGAACTCGCACCGGCCTTGGCACGACAGAGTTGCCGGCCAATGCGACCGCAATCCAATGTCATAGCAGGAGCTGTCGTGATCCCAGTCAAGACACATACACAACCATGGCCATTACCGAGACAATCAAGCATGCCGTCGGCCTCGAAGCTGGTCCTTCGACCAGTACGTCCTCCCTCAGTCGCTACTCCCAATGCCTCCAAGACCGACCCAATCCCGCTCGCGCGCCAATACCCACCATCTTGCAACCCGCTCCATACACTCGCTCGTCAATTGGATTGCTTGGTACATAATGCTAACCAGAGGATGCAACAACAGCTGCTTCCCGCGAGGAAATGTCCGACGCAAGACTCCCCATCGCTTACAGAGACACCTGCGCCCACCTCTTGATCCCGCTGAACCGCTGCCGACACAACGAGTACTACCTTCCCTGGAAGTGCGAGGTACGATTACCCTCTCTTCTACCTCCTCTCCAATCGACTTTTCATCAACCCACCTGTCCTTACGACCAATGATCCTGACACCGTGAAACAGAACGAGAGACACTCGTACGAAAAGTGCCAATACGAAGAGTTCAAGAAGCGCGTCGCAAAGATGGACGAGTTGAGAGCTGCAAAGGGCGGCGAGAGAAGCAACTAAAAAAACCAACCTCTCCGACCTCTTTTCTATACATATTTTACGCCTGTTCTTCCACCCTACGTTCCATACCAAAGACAGCGAAATACTACATTGGGCGCCTTTGCTTGTTTTTCTCTTCTCTCGAAGTCTCACAAACCACACGGCTACCATAGGATGATTCATGATCGTCCACACGTTTGATGCAAAACATACTCATCCAATCTTTGAGCAAAATCAGGCAGTCTTGCTTCGCATTATCAATTCTTCACGGCTTGTCAATCAGCAACGTTGTTTTCTGATGCAGAATAAGCAAATTGACTGCAAAAGATTTGATGACTGATAAGAAAGTGCTCATAAGATAAAAAGCAGCCCTCTGCTCGATGTACCAACGCTCGTTAGTTCCACGAAGCTGTCAAAGATCCCGCGCTGCTCTGCGTCTCTGCCCCTAATTCCATAACTTGCAAGAAAAGAAAACCGCATCAAAAGAATGCAAGGAAACAAGATTAAGCCCTTTGCTCCGTCGGTTGTCTGAGCTCGAAAAGCCCCAGCCGATGCAAGAAACCGAGACCATGTGTCGTAAAGTCGTTAAAGTCGTAAGTTGTAAGTCGAAGGTGTCGTGGTGTCCTCGAATCAAGTCAGAGTAGTAGGAGCATCGACCATGGTGAAGTCCTCCTCGCCAACTCCTACTCCAGCTCCATTGCCAGCAGTGTCTCCAGAGTCAATACCCTGCATCTCGACATCCTTGCCGCCAGCAGTGACAGCAACATATCCATCCTCCATTTCCTCATCTCCATCTCCATCTTCACCTTCTTCCTCTTCCTCTCCACTCTCCTCTTCTTCCTCATCATCAGACTCAATAACCACAATCTCCGGCTTCTGATTCTGTCTCTTCAACGCCATGCGTCTCAATCTCTTGATTTCTTCCTTTTTGGCTTCCTTCGCAGCAAGAGTTTCTGCACTTCTGTCTGCTTGCTTGCCGAAGAGATCATAAACGTTCTTGGTGGTTTGGCGATCGTAGTGGGAGCCATCGGGCATCGTGCCACGAGGTTGACCTTCGGCAGGAAGACGGTAGCGGTATTTTTGAGCCGAGAAAGCGCGTTCGAGTCTCTGTTTGACCATCTCGGGAGTCTCTTCTGCGGTTTCTGCCTTGGTCTTCTTGGTTACCTTCGACAGCTTTCCAGGAGGAGAGTTTTTTGCAGCGGGAATGACGGTGATGGCAGGGCGAGGCAGAGGTGCCAAACTAGGCCCATCGCTGAATTTCTTGACACGGTTGTCCCAGGATACTCCAGTGAGGAGTTTGAAGTTGTCGCGCAGGCATTTGAAGGCAGTAGGGAAGTTGACGTTGTGGACGGTTGTAAGGTCGTACTCCTCGGGTGAAGTCTTTTCTGGGATCTTGACGACGACAGAGTAGTAGCAAGGTGGTCCGGCGTTGGTTTCGTAGAGCTGAACAGGTCAGTGAGATAAATCTTCCAGGGCAGAGGAACAGAGGAAGGGAAATGGACTCACGATAATAGAAGCCTTCTCCAATCTCCAAAGCTCGACCGAAGCCTTAGTAACCACAACATCATAGACAAACCCCGTCTGATCCATATAGATATGATGGTTCTCACTCATCAAATCCTGCTTTGCCTGTTTAGCTCCCTTAGCAAACTGCTGCGCCATAGATTTGGTCTGTTCAGCAGAAGAGTCTTCCTCGCTAGACTCTTCATATTCACTGCTGTCTTCAACACGAGCAACAGCATTGGTGTGTGACATGAACGCAGCAGCATAATCAACCTTTTCTGCTTCCTTCTTCTTGCGTTCTTTTTCCTTTTCAGCACGCTTTGCCTCGCGTTCAGCGACTTTGGCCTCTTTGGCTTCTTGCTTTTGTTGCTCGGCATCGATGGTAAGCCACAAGTATTTGGTCTCTGTGACGCGGGTGGAGAGACGCAGTCTATCGTCAAACCATTCGTAGTTGACGATCTTGATGGTGGCGTCTTCGAGTGCGGTCGTCACTTCGGGGACGCGGGCGCGCCAGTTGGCTTCGCTGACGATCAGGTGGGTGGTGTCAGGGGTCAGTTTGCGGGTGTGGGTGCCGCCGTTGGCTTCGGTCCACTTTTGAAGGGTGGTTGCGGGTTCGTCGAAGGTTCCGGAGAAGCAGATGACGGCGTTCTTGAACTTTGGAGCCATGGTTGTCGTTGTGTAGTTGATTGGCGTGAGATCGTGAGATGCTAGTGGAGTAGTGCCGACTGATTGACGTGAGAGACTGCACGGTGCTGTTGGAAGATAGTTGACTGATGGGTCTGAGAAGTAGTCAAGATCTCTCAGGGATCTCTGGAGATCTGAAGCAAGCTGCGCCAGGCAAGTGTTCGTGATCTTGAAAGATAGTATGAGAATGCAGAGGTATATCGTATGAGATGGTGGAATTAGAGAGATCAGAAGGTGGAATCAGGGAGAGAGATGAGAGATGGAAGGATAGAAGTAGTGGAAGTTGGTTGATGTGTGGTGAACGGAAGGTAAGACGGAAGGAGATAGAAGAGAAATGAAGAATAGCTGCAGCTCGATAGAGCATCTAAATAGTGATGCTGAGTGATTCCGAACCAGTAAGTGAAATCACGATCGAGAGAGACTTACATCCGATGTCAAGAACAATAGACAAGGCAATTCTCCTTGATCGGCAGCCTACGAGCGCGAAGTGATCGTAAGTAGTTATTGTTGGCGATGGATGTACTAAAGCCAGGGAAAATCAAGGAAGTGATGCTGTGAAGGAGTCTGAAAGTGAAAAGCTTTATTCTTTTATTTTTGTTCGTTATATGATCAAGGTCCAGCCTTGACAGCAGTAACAAAATCACGAATCTTCGAAAGACTCTGCTCACCATTCTCTTCAACGCCACTACTGACATCAAGGATAGCGATTTGATTCATGTTAGAGGCAAGCCCGCTGAAGACTTGCTTAACGTTGCTGGGGCTGAGGCCGCCAGCAAGCATGATCCGCAGACCACTGTCCTTCTGTAAAAGTTCTTGTACCTGTGTCAAGTCCACTTGCTCGCCAGAACCGCCAGCGCCAGAATCGACCAGTGGCAATGCATGGTAGCCACGAGTAGCAAGACCAGCATCACCAGGGTGGAAAGCGCGAATGACAGGAACAGGAATAAGTGATGCCCACTCAATAGGTTCAGATCCATGTAGTTGTACAATGTCAAGACCGAGAAGCTTCTGTTGTTCTAGAACATATGACAAAGGCTGATTCTGGAAGACACCAACAAGCAACGCGTGTCGTGGGTGGACCAACTTGTGTGATGTGGTGTGGTCGAAATAGTTTGTTGCTGACACGGGCAATGAATCCTCGCTTGAGACGGCATCCGATCCAGCGCGGGGTGTCTCGTGAATGACCTTTGAGATTTGTAAAGCGGTCTCGGTAGACACGCATCGCTTGCGACCCTTCACCAAGATAATGCCAATGAAGTCTGCGCCAGCCTCAACTGCAGCCTTGGCTGCTTCAGGAGAACGAGTGCCGCAAATCTTGACCATGGGTGTCTTCTTAGACTCCTTGTGAGCGGACTTGACACTGCCACCGAGCAGTTCACCGATGAATTGAGCAGTGTCTTTTGCGCGCATCAAAGCCTCACCAACAAGAACAGCACCAACACCGTTCTTCTGGTAAGGAACGACGTCTTGTGGTCCAGCAATTCCGCTGAGAGCACAGACAACAGTCTCTTTGGGAACGAGCGACATGAGACGGCTCGTGGTCTCCAGGTCGACCTCGAAGTTTGTGAGATTACGGTTGTTGACACCAATGACCTTTGAACCCATGTCGACAGCGATCTTCATTTCTTCCTCGTTGTTGACCTCGACCAAAGGCTCCATGCCAAGAGACTGTGAGTACTTGTACAATCTGTGAAGAGTCTCGGTCTCGAGCATCTTGACGATGAGCAGAACAGTATCGGCACCAGCCAATCTGGCTTCCAAGATCTGGTACTCGTCGAAGACAAACTCCTTGCGCAAAACAGCAGGACGGTTGGGCATGCCATTCAGAGCTTGGCGAACGGCCTTGAGGTCGTCGATGCTACCCTTGAACCAGTCAGGCTCAGTCAAGACGGAAATGGTACTGGCACCGGCGAGAGCGTAGATGCGAGCTTGAGCAGGAGCGCAAGTGGAGATTGAGATTATGCCTTTGGAGGGAGAAGCACGCTTAATTTCAGCCATCAAGGACAGCTGGTAAGGAGATTGCTTGAGGCGGTCGGGGAAAGAAATGAGAGGTGGTGAAAGGTCGAGGTCATAGGCGGCCTGGAGGTCGATAGGTCTCTGCGAGGGGATTTCTTTTTGAGCAGCGATCAACTCCTTGCGACGGGCGAAAATCTTCTCGAGAATGTTTGTCTGCTTGTCCTTGACCTGTCCATTGGTCTTTGCTGGTTGAGCGTTCGACTTTGTCTCTTTCTGTAGACGCTCGTTCTCGGCCCAGGTACCGCCCTGCATGTACAGGAAGTTCTTGATCTGCAGTCTTCCCTCCTCGGTCAAAATACTCTCGGGGTGGTATTGCACACCCTCAATAACGTATTCCTTGTGGCGCACGCCCATGATGACACCCTTTCCTCCGTCAGGACCAACAGCAATCCAAGAAGAAACCTCGAGACATTCGGGAAGAGTGGGGTGGGTTCCAGCAAGCGAGTGGTAGCGAGTAACGGGAATGTCCTGTGGGAGGTTGGCGTAGACGCCCTTGCCGTCGTGTCGCAAAGGCGAAGTCTTGCCGTGGAGGATCTCGCCAGTCTTCTCAACAGTACCACCAAAGACCGAGTAGATGCATTGTTCGCCCATGCAAACACCGAAGATGGGAATCTTTCCAGCAAAGTGTCGGATGGCATCCTTGCTAACGCCAGAGTCTGTCTCAGGGTGACCAGGACCGGGACTGATGACCAACTGAGTGGGGTTCTTGGCGATCAATTGATCGATTGTGATTTCATCGTTGCGGTAGACGGTGACGGTTGCGCCCTCGAGACACAGATATTGGTAGACATTCCAGGTGAACGAATCGTAATTGTCGATGAGAACAAGATTCGAGGCGGTGGGAATTGGAGCAGCGGGCTCGGCGTTGAAGGGCGAGTGGTCGACCAGGCCCAAGTTAGACATGTTGGAAGTCTGTCTCTTCTTGTCGGTGGAGGGATGGCGACGGTATGCTAAAGAAAATCGTCAATAAGATCTGGAAGGCATGGATGAGTCAGCTGGCGGCGGTGCTTCCCCAGATTTGGAGCTCCTTCCTTGTTCCTCTCAAAGTCGCGTTTCGTTGTCTTGGCGTGTCTTTGGTCTTTGCAGCTACCATTTCCAGGCCATCAGATACACCCTCTACCGCTCTTTCCTGCTGTCGCGCAATTTGCCATTCCGAGGTTTCTGGACCGGCGCGCATGCTCATACACTAAAGCTATCTGCACAATGGTGCCCTCTCCACCGGCCGTCTACTTTCCAGCTCTGGATAAATGTTTGGCCCGCGAGCTTCCTCTTCTGTATGCGCCTATTGCTCTGTCCAGCTCCAACTTGTACTAATCCTCCTAGATCATGGGAGTCTGCTTATAAAGCTGTCATCGCTCTTGACTCCGTCACTTCTTCTCTCACACTAGACGCCTTCTTCCAAGATCCTACTGTTCTCTCCATTCTGGGTGCTCCCCTCACGCCCTTTCAACCTCCTACCTCCCAGTCAAAGTCTGATTTCGAGACACGCACTTCCGCTATCAACGCTCTTCCTTCAGAATCTGGCCAGTATGACATCAATCAGATCAAGGAGGATGCTTTGTGGTTATCGAAAGAAGCTGCTATTCAAGAGACGGATGCTTTGAGAATTGTTCTGGTCGAATGGCAGCAACGTTCTGCTTCGCGCATGCTGGCTGAGTGGTCTCAGGATGAACGACTTGGAATTCAGAACGCTGCTGCGAATGCCCATTTCCGCCAGTCCATCAATCCAACCCCCGAACCAGATCAAAAGTCGGTATTCGATACTCAGCAACAGAGACGTCCCAGGCTGTTGAACACGCTCTACGCCGAGAAGTCAAGTATCTTGGCTTTGTCTGCACTATTGGTCGGTCTCGCATTGCCTCAAGATCTGCAGTCGACGGCTGTCAACACAAGAGTTTCGCTTCTGGAAGCTGGTCTTGCTGTCTTGCGGACCCAGACAACGACATCCAGCCCATCCTTTTTCTGCAAATGTGTGAACGCTCTGGATGCAAAATTGCAATCACTCAACCCAGAATCTTGGTCAGGTCTGCTTTCCGAAGACGACGACCTCGCCAACTCTTACATAAAATCTGTCTTTACCCAGCTTGTCCTGATTCTGCGTCTGGCATACATCCACATCTTCACCCAGAAAGATATTCCTGATTCCGAGCCGGTCGTTCTTTGGTTTTCTCTAATGGATGCGACATACTTCTTCTCTGCGCTTCCCGAAACCCCCGAGACTTCAGACCTGATCATTGTTATTCGATGCCTAACTTCGCTTATATCCCTGGAAGTACTCAAGGTCAGAATTACCGTGGACTCGATCAGCGAACAACCAGATACTGCAAATTACCCTCAACTGCCTGGAAAACCCTACATTGATGACGAGGCCTGCGTTCAATTGGTCACTTCCACTCTCCTTGGTGCTGCACAAGCTCAGCTCGGTATAAGACATGCTGGGCCTGCCATCCTTGCATGGAGCATTATCGCACAGAGCCTTCGTGGAGCAGTCCTAGCAAGTCGTGCTGAGGCACAGTCTCAAATCGAGGATGGTTCTAGCAACGCGACAAAGACCAAGACAGAAACTTCACTAGACGCTATTCTCAACGCACATCCCGTAGAGGGAGAAGACGTTATTGGCTTCATGGCCAATGCTGCAGCCGCCGATTTACAAACATTCGACATGGTGACTTCTCTGTCTGAGTGTCTGCTGCTTGCGTACGGCGCTGAACTTGATCTTCACGTTGCTGCTTGTGGTAAAATGTCACTCTTCAGCTTAGTCTCAGCAGGCTACCATCTTTTCCAGTACGGACCCGATATGGTCCAGGCAGTGCTTTCAATCCTTTCATACGATACAGTACCTCCAAATCTCTCACGGACACGAGCTCGGAATCCGGTGCAGCCAGTCAAAGCTTTTTTGACCGACGGCAGTGGCATGGGCGGCAAGTTTTTCGATCAAGTCAAGCAACGCTATGCTTACGAAGTTCGACCTTTCCTTAACTGTCTGCTCTCGATCAGTCAAAGCCGGGCTTCGAAAGATGGACAAGACTCGGAAATTCTCGCAATCCTGGAAAACATGTCTACCCTCACTCAGATCCTCCCCAAAACTTTTGAGAGAAGCTACGAGAACTACCGAGAGGACGAACTTCAGAATCACATTCAGCTTCTTGATGAGATTCCGCTCTTCGTCCCGAGAGACGGCAGGACTCATCACATGCGTCTCACGTCAGGCAGAGATGCTGGTCAAGCTAAGACTGACCTGACGATTCCTCCAGGAACTGTTGGTATCCTCGCAAACCAAAACAGTCCCTATGTGGTCTGCTGGCACCACCAACACTCCGCACTTGAGTATTTCGGCAAGCTCCTCGCAACCAGACTGTCCAATGCAACTTACATCGAATTGGCGTCTGGAGCTGTTGAAAAGGAGGCAGCCGCTGAGATTATTGCGCTCGTCGACTCGCTCGTCTATGCTGCTGTAAAGGCGGATGACATCAATGCTGCAAAGCACGTTCTAGGTCGCTTGAGCTATGGTCTCGACAGAAACGATGATATCGTCAGAGTCATCTTCCAGATGTTCGAGGAAGAGTTGCATGCTCAAGTCGAACAACCAGGATCGGAGGGCTCTTTGTATCTGTTAGTGCACATCGTTCGATTCATGCAATCGTTGGTGTCCATTTACCCGGAAAGAATCTGGTCTCTTTTGACACGCAGTCGACTGCTATCTGTTGACGACAACGTCGGCGGTCTCGCTGCCATCATTAGCGCTACGGAGCTTCCGATCGGACAGTACGATCTGCTTCGTGCTTGTGTTGGTCTCTTCGAAGGGTTGATACAAGATGTCGCTACCCGGGCTGTGTCGCGCAAGTCTAACACAAAGGCTGTTACTCGCTTTGACGACCCAGCCGATGCAACTGGAACCACACCGGAGAAGTTGACGAGTGCAGTGCTTGCAGCATTCCAACGTATTCTTCTCGATGTGCTGCAAAGTTCGCCGAGCTGGCGTTTCGTCTTCGCTTCAGAAAGATGTGAGATCAGCACGCGTATACTTAATGCAGCTACCGAGATACTCAACTTTGCCTACAGCGTGGACGACAACAAAGCTGTTACTGCAAAGTTGACTGGTGTATTTGCACAAGCTTCGGAAGATCTTCTCAAGGTGTACCTGGCAGAAAGCCCTCATTCTCTGACTTTCCACCCCCTCCTGAACATTCTCACGTCGGGTCTCGCTTCGATCAACCCCGGACCGCTTGAGAACGAAGGACCAATCAGACTCCAAACTAGTGCTGCTTTGTCTTTCTGTTCAACGATCCTCGACGTTGGCATGCTCACCGATCGTAAAGCTGGTTACCTCACCAAGAACCTCCTTCAGTCCATGCCTCTTCTTGCGCGCCTCTTTGCTGCCCAACACTCTTACAAAGCACCAGTCGCTACCCTGTTCACAAGCATTGTTCGCACGTTGAACCAATCTGAGTCAGAACCGGCTTCTCTTCTTGGTCACCTGAGTCCGGAGGCCGCAAAGAGCTTCCTGACCGTACTCGCAGAGCTTGATCAACCTTTGCAAGACATCAATGTGGAAACTACAATCTGGGAGATGTTCTCGGCTGTTGTCAGCAACAAACAGCAGTGGCTTTCTATCCGCTTGCTTACTGGCACTACACCTCGTGATAGACTGAAGGCTACCGAGAAGAGCGAGGTTACTGGCAGCAAAGCATTACTGAAGTATGCTTTAGATCAGCTGGCTGACATCAAAAACATCTCTCCTAGACGGGCAATGGCTATCTTGAAGTTCGTCGCTTCTGCACAAAAACAGTGGGCTTGGGCAACACACGGTATTGGCAAACATGCCGACTTCCTGAAGAGCGCAGCAGATTGGCTGGCGGAGATCGAACCAAATGGCAAACAGTCCGACCTGGAGAGTACCATCCGATACGCCAACGAGATTCAGATGGCTTCTTACGCTTCAAACATTCTTGCACGTTACCTCCACAATGCTCGCCAGCTTGGTGACACTACAACCGCAAAGAATGTAGCCACTAAACTGCAATACCTTACTGAACATGGAGTTGCAGTCAATGCTTACAACCACTCACTACACAAGAATCTATCGAAGAACTTCGTCATCAAGTTCCCGCAGTGCAAGCTCGAAAACTTCAAGCGCACCTCTCTCCAACAAGCAGATTTCGGTCGTGATTATTATTACGATCGCAAGATTGCTAGTCAAATGCTGGACTTTGAGTCATCCTGGAGTGGTCGCAACAATCAAGGATTTGTCGAGGAAGTCGCAAGGGCCAACGTCAACTTATCGCTGGTCGAAGCTCAGGTCAATCTCCTGAAGAGCTGGAAAGCGCTAGCCATCATGCTTGGCACATTCGCTGAGGATATCCCATCGTTACAGAAAGACCTTGCAACCGTCGTTCAAAAGTCTCTTGCTGCGAACATGGAAGCTTCGATTCCGGCCGTATTATTCGATAACATCGCACAAACTCGCGCTGATCTAGCATTCGTCTTGTTGCAAAAGCTGACCTCGATCAAGTCTAAAGAGCCCATTGTTCGTGACTTGCTCTCTACGGCATGGGACATCGTTCGCACTTCGAACCAGGACTTTGAGGTTGCTTCTACTCCTCGCGATGTTGAGTACTACCGCACGCTCCTGCGTACTCTCTTCCTCGCACTCCAGCCCCAGGTCTACAATCCTGTACAGAAAGAGAAGCGATCGGCTCCAGTTGTTCCTGTCATACCTCTTGAGATCCTGAACGCTGTACACAAGAACTTCAGGGCACTGTGCAGTAATGTCCATGCCAACCCTGAATCGGTTCAGCCAGCAGACTTTGTGCTGTTGACAGCTTTGCTTCAGAGTATCCTCCGCATCCCTGGCATTGCTTCTGCGCACTCGACTATTGCCACTAACTGTGCGGACGCTGGCACTCTTCGCTACGCCACAAGCTTGTACTCTTGGTCTGATCGCCTCGTCACACCTGATTCGGTTGACCCTGTTTATGGTGAACTCGCTATTCTGTTCTTGCTTGAGCTTTCGTCCATCACATTCATTGCAGAACAGATGGCGGTCGAAGGTGTGCTATCGCGCCTGTCATCCGCCAACCTGTCTCATTACCTTCGCAACATGAATGGCAAGGGTCCCTTTGACGAACCTGTTCGCGTTTTCGCCATCTGGTCAAAGGGCATACTTCCTCTGTGTCTCAACCTTCTTGAGGCAGTTGGTCCGCCAATTGCCGCTGAGATTGGTGCTTTCCTCAACAGTTTCCCTGCTCAACTTCGCCGTGCTGAAACTGATCTTGAGAACAAGCAACCTTCTCTCAGACACCCATACGCTGGCTGCATTACTCTTGGACTTGCGAGCGAGACTCACTCTCTTTCCCTCATCTCTCTCATCCTTGAACGACTACGAACAGTAGGCGCAAGCTCAGGTGCTTCAGCTGCTGAGATCCCTAGCTTGGAAGTTGACCGTTCCAATGCAAAGGAACAGGTCGAGGCTATCGTGCGCACGAGACGCAACCTGCGTGAGCGCATCATGCCTGTCGGTGAAAGAGAGACGGAATGGGCTCGACAGAAGCCTGCTGTCGTCGCCAAGGATATTGAGAACAAGCTTGAGGAGAGAGTCGTCGATGAATTCGAAGCTGCTCTTGTTTGCTTGACTGGTTAGATGAAGCTTGAAAAAGAAGCACAAAGGAGACAATAGGAAAGGAATATAGTTTTGCGAATTGGTCATAAGGGAGTGAATGGCATTCAAAGCGTGGCGTTAGGTTTTTCTCTCGAGGGGGATGGTGATTACTGTAGAGAAATGGAACTATTCGTGATTATCAGCAATTCTTGTTGTTTGGCATGAGAGACTTTGTATCTTGCGGACAGATTCCAAGCTGTGCGAGTGAAACATCAGGTTCATGTCAACAAGATCTCATCACAGTACTACAATACAAAGGGAAAGAGATGGAAGAAGAATGTTTTTTTTTATCATCATCCAACCAGGGACGACTTTATTCTTAATTTTGCTTTAACTGTTTTTTTTTTTTTTTTTTTTTTTT